>NC_039273.1:25711340-25878267 GCF_003368295.1 Carassius auratus | reverse complement strand
ACCTATGAGGACATTTGCATATCTCAAAAAAACATGGCCGCCATTGGCCAAACAAATTTAAGCACCTATTTGAAAGGGTTACGGATGTTGATCGGAACAAAACTCGCTGGGTAACGTTCAACTCATGAACCTTAAGGTCTGTAAGAATTTTGAAAGAAATCGGCCACTAGTTGGCGCTACCGAGTTTTATGGCTCTGTAATCACGTGGTGTTTCACATATCAACGAAAATAATGCATATCATTTGATAGATCCCTCATAATGGCACAACTTGCCTCAAAAAACATTGCTGTCAATCAATCGTTCAATGTTATCACAAATATGTTTAAAACCTACTTTTGTGAACTAGTCTAGGTTTTTTGCCCAATCGGAACCAAACCACTGCAGTAAATATTCTTGTGGACTCTCTAGATCAATAATTATTCAAAAAAAATTTGAATTTTGTCCTTTGGTGTAGCTTGTAACCGGGTATTTAGAAAAAGGGGTGTGGCCAAACATACCCCAAAGCCTATAAAAACCTAAACGAAAACTCAAAACTTTATGAAACTACGTAAAATCATATAATCAGGTGACTCTTAACAAGCATGCAAAGTTTCATGGAGATCAGACCATAGTGGCGCTATAACAGTAGAAAAGGTCTCAAAACACAAGATTTATATTGTAAATGGCCTCAAATTGTTTGAAAATGCTCATATATTCACTCAAAAACACTAAATCTTCATATCATATGATAGACTCCTCATTCTGAACAACTTTGCCTCTGGGACCAATGTGTCAATAAAGCTGTTTAATTAAATATTCAAGATTATTTTAAAAAAGTTACTTTGGCATACTTGTGATACAGTTTAAGATGAAAATCAAATAAAACCACTGAAGTACAATTCTCTAGACTCTGAAGGTCAATAATTATCAAAAACATGTTGAACAGTTGCATTTGGGCAACTATAAACCAGTCATTTTATAATATGTTCTTTTCATAGTCCACACAAAGGCCTATTAATACAATCAGAAAGCCCACAAATTATCAAACTGTGTAAAATAATGCATAATTTCATTCTAAACAAGCATGCAAAATTTAAGAGAGATGTGGCAAAAAAAAAAATAACAACACTATAACAGTTATGTTTAAAAACACAGTGTTGTTTGAGTAATGCAATTTATAACACTAGATGGCAGCAGAAGACCACTAATTGCTCATTCAGCTAGTACTGTTTTTTATGAATTCATGCAAAACATTAATAAATTAACTGTTATAACATTTGTAAATTCATTGAATTGATGTTTTCCATTTTGTCATACAGATGTATCAGTTTTAACAATTTGCCAACATTATGATTACAGTTTAACCTGAAAATGACATCTAAACTCTAAAAAGAGCAGACTTGCAATAAGTTTACTGCCACCAATAACTTATTTCAAATACCTTATATCTGCAACAAAATGTGTGTGTGTGGTGTGTGCATATGCTTATATAGAGTATACATATATTAAGTCTAATCATTTACTTTCAGTGTGTGTGTCTGTCTGTTAGCCTGTTCTCCATTTTGGATGTGTTTAACTGTCATCCATGCATCCAGGTTGGCTCTGACCACCTCAGAGGCCTTAATGTTGCTTGAACCCCGGTAAAATGCTGCTTGCAGCTTTAATTATTAGGGGTTCAAGCACGCAGTGCTGAAACCCTATTGTATTGTTAGGATTTTTATTATTATTATTATTTATTATTAGGGTTCAAAGCACGCAGTGCTGAAACCCTCTTGTAATTGTTAGGATTTTTATTATTATTATTATTCTTCTGCCCTAGAACTTGAACGTGCAGCCCAAACCGTAAGGCCTAGAGAGCTGAAATTTGGACAGATCGTAGAGCTCATTTTGGGGAGAACTTATCAAAGTCTCAGCCCAATCGGCCATACGGGGGCGCTACAGCGCAAAAAACAAAAATTTTGGACATTTTTGGCCGCAGATCGTAAACCGTTAGCCGTAGACTCAAAAACAAGGCATCGTTGCAATCCTTGGGTTAGTCCGAACAAAAGTGCACAGCTGCATTTTTTGCTCTACGACGCACCGTTTTCTCGCAAAATCGAGCTATGTCCGAAACCTACTTTTGCGAACTAGTCCTAGGATTTTCAACCAATCGGAACCAAACCACTTCAGAAATATTCCCTGGACACTCAATATCAATAATTATCAAAAAAAAAGTTGAAATTTCGATTCTTACGCGAAACAGTACGCCAAGAAGCGTCTATGCTAACGTTAGCCAAATGCTATTTTGACTATAACTCTTGAACGGAATGAGATATCTTCACCAAACTTGGTACACATATGTATGAGCTCAATCTTTGGTCAAACAAAAAAAATTGCGCATCTCTGCCACTTGGGGGCGCAATAAGATTTAAAAAACCCATAAATGGCTATAACTAGGCAACCGTTGGCTCAATCAACTTGAAAATTGGTATGCAGTGTCTTGGTCTGAAGGGGCACAAGTACTTATGAGGACATTTGCATATCTCAAAAAACATGGCCGCCATTGGCCAAACAATTTTAAGCACCTATTTGAAAGGGTTAACGGATGTTGATCGGAACGAAACTCGCTGGGTACGTTTGACTCATGAACCTTAAGGTCTGTAAGAATTTTGAAAGAAATCGGCCACTAGTTGGCGCTAACGAGTTTATTGGCTCTGTAATCATGTGGTGTTTCACTTATCAACACAATATGCATATCATTTGATAGATCTCCTCATAATGCACAACTTTGCCTCAAGAACCATTGCTGTCAATCAAATCGTTCAATTGCAATTCACAAATATGTCAAAAAGCTACTTTTGCGAACTAGTCCTAGGTTTTATGCCCGATCAGAACCAAACCACTGCAGTAATATTCTGTGGACTCTCTAGATCAATAATTATCAAAAAAATGTTGAATTTTGTAGTTTGGTTAGCTTTAAATGGGTAATTTAGAAAAGGGGTGTGGCCAAACATACCCCAAAGCCTATAAAACCTAAAAGAAAACTCAAAACTTTATGAAACTCGGTGAAAACATTTAACACGTGACTCTTAACAAGCATGCAAAGTGTCATGGAGATCGGATCATAGGTGGCGCTATAACAGTTGAAAAAGCCTCAAAAACACACATTTTCAATAGAAAATGATCACAATTTGTTGGACATGTTCATACATTCACACAAACACTAGATCTTCATATCATATGATAGATCTCCTCTTTGTGAACAACTTTGCCTCAAGGAGCGAAGATGTCAATCAAATCGTTCAATTGCAATTCACAAATATGTCAACAAGCTACTTTTGCGAACTAGTCCCAGGTTTTTTACCCGATCGAAACCAAACCACTGCAGTAATTTTCTCTGGACTCTCTAGATCAATAATTATCAAAAAATATTTGAATTTTGTCCTTTGGTTAGCTATAACTGGCTAAATTAGAAAAGGGGCGTGACCAAAATACCCAAAAGCATATAAAACCTAAACGAAAACTCAAAACTTTATGAAACTTGGTGAAAACATGTAACAGCTGACCCTTAACAACCATGCAAATTGTCATGGAGATCGGACCATAGGTGGCGCTATAACAGTAGAAAAGGTCTCAAAACATAAGATTTAGAAGGGAAATGGCCTCAAATTGTCTGAAAATGCTCATATATTCACATAAACACTAGATCTTCATATCATATGATAGATCTCCTCATTCTGAACAACTTCTGTGACCAATGTTGTCAATAAAGCTGTTAATTAAATATTCAAGATTATTTTAAAAAGTTACTTTGGCAAAGTAGTCCAAGGCTTTAAGCTGAAAATCAATAAAACCACTGAAGTACAATTCTCTAGACTCTGAAGGTCAATAATTATCCAAAACATGTTGAACAATTGCATTTGGACAACTATAAACCAGTGATTGTATAATATGTTCTTTTCACAGTGTACACAAAGGCCTATTAATACAAACAGAAAGCCCACAAATTATCAAAACTGTGTAAAATAATGCCTAATTTCATTCTAAACAAGCATGCAAAATTTAAGAGGGATAGGGCAAAAAAACACTAAGAGTTATAAAGGATTAACACATTGATGTATGAGAAATTGCCATTTATAACCACTAGATGGCAGCGGAAACCACTAATGGGCTCATTCAGCTAACTTAAACAGTACAGTTGAAAGGATGTATGAATTAATGCCTAAACAATAAAAAACACTGTTATAACATTTCAAATCTCATTGAGTTAAAGTTTTCCATTTTGTTCATACAGACATATCAGTTTTATAAAATTTTCCACATTATGATTACAGTGAAACCTGAAAATGACATCTAAAATCTTAAAAACGAGTTTAATCATTTAATTTCAGTGTGTGTGTCTGTCTGTCAGACTATTCTCCATTTTGGATGTGTTTAACGGTCATCCGTACGTCCAGGTTGGCTCTGACCACCTAAGATGCCTTAAATGCTTGAACCCCGTAAATGCTGCTTGCAGCTTTAATTAGGGGTTCAAGCACGCAGTGCTGAAACCCTATTGTAATTGTTAAGATTTTTATTATTATTATTATTTTTCCGCCTTAAAACTGAACGTGCAGCCCAAACCGTAAGGCCTAGAGAGCTGAAACTTGGTCAGATGGTAGTAGTCCTGCTCGCTACTCAGATACAAAAAACCGGCCCAATCGGCCTAATGGGGGCGCTACTGCGCAAAAAACTAAAATTTTTGACATTTTTGGCCGCAGATCGTAAACCGTTAGCCGTAGACTCAAAAACATGGCATCGTTGCAGTCCTTGGGTTAGTCCGAACAAAAGTGCACAGCTGCATTTTTTGCTCTACGAGGCACCGTTTTCGCGCAAAATCGAGCTATATCCGAAACCTACTTTTGCGAACTAGTCCTAGGATTTTCAACCAATCAGAACCAAACCACTTCAGAAATATTCCCTGGACACTCAATATCAATAATTATCAAAAAAAAGTTGAAATTTCAATTCTTACGTGAAACAGTATGCCAAAAAGCGTCTATGCTGACGTTAGCCAAATGCTATTTTAACTATAACTCTTGAACGGAATGAGATATCTTCACCAAACTCGGTACACATATGTATGAGCTCAATCTTTGGTCAAATCAAAAAAATTGCTCATCTCTGCCACTTGGGGGCGCAATAAGATAGAAAAAACACATAAATGGCTATAACTAGGCAACCGTTGGTTCGATCGACTTGAAAATTGGTATGCAGTGTCTTGGTCTGAAGGGGCACAAGTACCTATGAGGACATTTGCATATCTCAAAAAACATGGCCGCCATTGGCCAAACAATTTTAAGCACCTATTTGAAAGGGTTAACGGATGTTGATCGGAACGAAACTCGCTGGGTACGTTCGACTCATGAACCTTAAGGTCTGTAAAAATTTTGAAAGAAATCGGCCACTAGTTGGCGCTAACGAGTTTTATGGCTCTGTAATCACGTGGTGTTTCACATATCAACACAATATGCATATCATTTGATAGATCTCCTCATAATGCACAACTTTGCCTAAAGAACCATTGCTGTCAATCAAATCGTTCAATTGTTATTCACAAATATGTTAAAAACCTACTTTTGCGAACTAGTCCTAGGTTTTTTGTCCGATCGGAACCAAACTACTGCAGTAATATTCTGTGGACTCTCTAGATCAATAATTATCAAAAAAATGTTGAATTTTGTCGTTTGGCTAGCTTTAAATCAGTCATTTAGAAAAGGGGTGTGGCCAAACACACCCCAAAGCCTATAAAACCTAAACGAAAACTCAAAACTTTATGAAACTCGGTGAGAACATGTAACAGGTGACTCTTAACAAGCATGCAAAGTGTCAAGGAGATCGGATCATAGATGGCGCTATAACATTTGAAAAAGCCTCAAAAACACACATTTTCAATAGAAAATGATCACAATTTGTTGGACATGTTCATACATTCACACAAACACTAGATCTTCATATCATATGATAGATCTCCTCTTTGTGAACAACTTTGCCTCAAGGAGCGAAGATGTCAATCAAATCGTTCAATTGCAATTCACAAATATGTCAACAAGCTACTTTTGCGAACTAGTCCCAGGTTTTTTACCCGATCGAAACCAAACCACTGCAGTAATTTTCTCTGGACTCTCTAGATCAATAATTATCAAAATTTTTTCAGAATTTTGTCCTTTGGTTAGCTATAACTGGCTAAATTAGAAAAGGGGCGTGACCAAAATACCCAAAAGCATATAAAACCTAAACGAAAACTCAAAACTTTATGAAACTTGATGAAAACATGTAACAGCTGACCCTTAACAACCATGCAAAGTTTCATGGAGATCAGACCATAGGTGGCGCTATAACAGTAGAAAAGGTCTCAAAACACAAGATTTATATGGTAAATGGCCTCAAATTGTTTGAAAATGCTCATATATTCACTCAAAAACACTAAATCTTCATATCATATGATAGATCTCCTCATTCTGAACAACTTTGCCTCTGGGACCAATGTTGTCAATAAAGCTGTTAATTAAATGTTCAAGATTATTTAAAAAAGTTACTTTGGCATACTTGTGATAGGGCTTAAGATGAAAATCAATAAAACCACTGAAGTACAATTCTCTAGACTCTGAAGGTCAACAATTATCAAAAACATGTTGAACAATTGCATTTGGACAACTATAAACCAGTAATTTTATAATATGTTCTTTTCATAGTGTACACAAAGGCCTATTAATACAAACAGAAAGCCCACAAATTATCAAAAGTGTGTAAAATAATGCATAATTTCATTCTAAACAAGCATGCACAATTTAAGAGAGATAGGGCAAAAAACAACAACAACAACAACACTATAACAGTTATGTTTAAAAACACAGTGTTGTTTGAGTAAATGTAATTTATAACCACTAGATGGCAGCAGAAGACCACTAATGGGCTCATTCAGCTAGTACTGTTTTCATGAATTCATGGCAAAACATTAATAAATTAACTGTTATAACATTTTAAATCTCATTGATTTGATGTTTTCCATTTTGATCATACAGATGTATCAGTTTTTACAATTTTGCCACATTATGATTACAGTTTAATCTGAAAATGACATCTAAACTCTAAAAAAAGAGAAGACTTTCAATAAGTTTATTGTCACCTATCACTTATTTCAAATACCTATATCTGCAACAAAATGTTGTGCATATATATGTGTGTGTCTTTGTGTGTGTGTGTGTGTGTGTGTGTGTGCATATGCTTATAGAGTATACATATATTAGTCTAATCATTTGCTTTCTGTGTGTGTGTCTGTCTGTTAGCCTGTTCTCCATTTTGGATGTGTTTAAATGTCATCCAAACATCCAGGTTGGCTCTGACCACCTCAGAGGCCTTAATGTGCTTGAACCCCGGTAAAATGCTGCTTGCAGCTTTAATTATTATTATTATTATTATTCTTCCGCCTTAAAACTGAACGTGCAGCCCAAACCGTAAGGCCTAGAGAGCTGAAACTTGGTCAGATGGTAGTAGTCTTGCTCGCTACTCAGATACAAAGAACCGGCCCAATCGGCCTAACGGGGGCGCTACAGCGCAAAAAACAAAAATTTTGGACAGTTTTGGCCGTAAAGTGTAAACCGTTAGCCGTAGACTCAAAAACATGGCATTGTTGCAATCCTTGGGTTAGCCCGAACAAAAGTGCACGGCGCCTTTTTGGGGTCTACGACGCACCGTTTTCTCGCAAAATCGAGCTAAATCCGAAACCTACTTTTGCGAACTAGTCCTAGGATTTTCAACCAATCAGAACCAAACCACTTCATAAATATTCCCTGGACACTCAATATCAATAATTATCAAAAAAAAGTTGAAATTTAAATTCTTACGCGAAACAGTACACCAAAAAGCGTCTATGCTAACGTTAGCCAAATGCTATTTTAACTATAACTCTTGAACGGAATGAGATATCTTCACCAAACTCGGTATACATATGTATAAGCTCAATCTTTGGTCAAATCAAAAAAAATTGCGCATCTCTGCCACTTGGGGGCGCAATAAGATTTAAAAAACACATAAATGGCTATAACTAGGCAACCGTTGGCTCGATCGACTTGAAAATTGGTATGCAATGTCTTGGTCTGAAGGGGCACAAGTACCTATGAGGACATTTGCATATCTCAAAAAAACATAGCCGCCATTGGCCAAACAATTTTAAGCACCTATTTGAAAGGGTTAACGGATGTTGATCGGAACGAAACTCGCTGGGTACGTTCGACTCATGAACCTTAAGGTCTGTAAGAATTTTGAAAGAAATCAGCCACTAGTTGGCGCTAACGAGTTTTATGGCTCTGTAATCACGTGGTGTTTTACATATCAACACAATATGCATATCATTTGATAGATCTCCTCATGATGCACAACTTTGCCTCAAGAACCATTGCTGTCAATCAAATCGTTCAATTGTTATTCACAAATATGTTAAAAACCTACTTTTGCGAACTAGTCCTAGGTTTTTTGTCCGATCGGAACCAAACCACTGCAGTAATATTCTGTGGACTCTCTAGATCAATAATTATTAAAAAAATGTTGAATTTTGTCCTTTGGTTAGCTGTAAAGGGATAATTTAGAAAAAGGGGTGTGGCCAAACATACCCCAAAGCCTATAAAACCTAAACGAAAACTCAAAACTTTATGAAACTCAGTGAGAACATGTAACAGGTGACTCTTAACAAGCATGCAAAGTTTCATGGAGATCAGACCATAGGTGGCGCTATAACAATACAACAGGTCTCAAAACACAAGATTTATATGGTAAATGGCCTCAAATTGTTTGAAAATGCTCATATATTCACTCAAAAACACTAAATCTTCATATCATATGATAAATCTCCTCATTCTGAACAACTTTGCCTCTGGGACCAATGTTGTCAATAAAGCTGTTAATTAAATGTTCAAGATTATTTAAAAAAGTTACTTTGGCATACTTGTGATAGGGTTTAAAATGAAAATCAATAAAACCACTGAAGTACAATTCTCTAGACTCTGAAGGTCAATAATTATCAAAAACATGTTGAACAATTGCATTTGGACAATTATAAACCAGTAATTTTATAATATGTTATTTGCATAGTGTACACAAAGGCCTATTAATACAAACAGAAAGCCCACAAATTATTAAAACTGTGTAAAATAATGCATAATTTCATTCTAAACAAGCACGCAATATTTAAGAGAGATTGGGCAAAAAAACAAAAAACAAAACTATAACAGTTATGTTTAAAAACACAGTGTTGCTTGAGTAAATGCAATTTATAACCTCTAGATGGCAGTGGAAGACCACTAATGGGCTCATTCAGTTAAGTTGAACAGTACTGTTGAAATGACTCATGAATTCATCCCAAAACATTAAAAATGTAACTGTTATAACATTTTAAATCTCATTGAGTCAATGTTTTCCATTTTGTTCTTACAGATATATCAGTTTATACTATTTTGCCACATTGTGATTACAGTTTAACCTGAAAACGACATCTAAACTCTTAAAAGGAGAAGACTTGCAATAAGTTTATTGTCACCTATCACTTATTTCAAATACCTATATCTGCAACAAAATGTTTGTGCATGTATATGTGTGTCTTTCTGTGTGTGTGTGTGTGTGTGTGTGTGTGTGTGCATATGCTTATAGAGTATACATATATTAGTCTAATCATTTACTTTCAGTGTGTGTGTCTGTCTGTTAGCCTGTTCTCCATTTTGGATGTGTTTAACTGTCATCCATGCATCCAAGTTGGCTCAGACCACCTCAGAGGCCTTAATGTGCTTGAACCCCGGTAAATGCTGCTTGCAGCTTTAATTATTATTATTTTTCCGCCTTAAAACTGAACGTGCAGCCCAAACCGTAAGGCCTAGAGAGCTGAAACTTGGTCAGATGGTAGTAGTCTTGCTCGCTACTCAGATACAAAGAACCGGCCCAATCGGCCTAACGGGGGCGCTACAGCGCAAAAAACTTAAATTTTTGACATTTTTGGCCGCAGGTCGTAAACCGTTAGCCGTAGACTCAAAAACAAGGCATCGTTGCAATCCTTGGGTTAGCCCGAACAAAAGTGTACAGCTGCATTTTTTGCTCTACGATGCACCGTTTTCTCGCAAAATCGAGCTATATCCGAAACCTACTTTTGCGAACTAGTCCTAGGATTTTCAACCAATCGGAACGAAACCACTGCAGAAATATTCCCTGGACACTCAATATAAATAATTATCAAAAAAAAAGTTGAAATTTCGATTCTTACGCGAAACAGTACGCCAAAAAGCGTCTATGCTAACGTTAGCCAAATGTTATTTTGACTATAACTCTTGAACGGAATGAGATATCTTGACCAAACTTGGTACACATATGTATGAGCTCAATCTTTGGTCAAATAAAAAAAATTGCGCATCTCTGCCACTTGGGGGCGCAATAAGATTTAAAAAACACATAAATGGCTATAACTAGGCAACCGTTGGCTCGATCGACTTGAAAATTGGTATGCAGTGTCTTGGTCTGAAGGGGCACAAGTACCTATGAGGACATTTGCATATCTCAAAAAACATGGCTGCCATTGGCCAAACAATTTTAAGCACCTATTTGAAAGGGTTAACGGATGTTGTTCGGAACGAAACTCGCTGGGTACTTTCGACTCATGAACCTTAAGGTCTGTAACAATTTTGAAAGAAATCGGCCACTAGTTGGCGCTAACGAGTTTTATGGCTCTGTAATCACGTGGTGTTTCACATATCAACACAATATGCATATCATTTGATAGATCTCCTCATAATGCACAACTTTGCCTCAAGAACCATTGCTGTCAATCAAATCGTTCAATTGTTATTCACAAATATGTTAAAAAACTACTTTTGCGAACTAGTCCTAGGTTTTTTGTCCGATCGGAACCAAACCACTGCAGTAATATTCTGTGGACTGTCTAGATCAATAATTATCAAAAAAATGTTCAATTTTGTACTTTGGTTAGCGTTAAATGGGTAATTAAGAAAAGGGGTGTGGCCAAACATACCCCAAAGCCTATAAAACCTAAACGAAAACTCAAAACTTTATGAAACGTGGTGAGAACATGTAACAGGTAACTCTTAACAAGCATGCAAAGTTTCATGGAGATCGCACCATAGGTGGCGCTATAACAGTAGAAAAGGTCTCAAAACACAAGATTTATATGGTAAATGGCTTCAAATTGTTTGAAAATGCTCATATATTCACTCAAAAACACTAGATCTTCATATCATATGATAGATCTCCTCATTCTGAACAACTTTGCCTCTGGGACCAATGTTGTCAATAAAGCTGTTAATTAAATATTCAAGATTATTTCAAAAAGTTACTTTGGCAAACTAGTGATAGGGTATAAGCTGAAAATCAATAAAACCACTGAAGTACAATTCTCTAGACTCTGAAGGTCAATAATTATCAAAAACATGTTGAACAGTTGCATTTGGACAACTATAAACCAGTAATTTTATAATATGTTATTTGCATAGTGTACACTAAGGCCTATTAATACAAACAGAAAGCCCACAAATTATCAAAACTGTGTAAAATAATGCATAATTTCATTCTAAACAAGCATGCAAAATTTAAGAGAGATTGGTCAAAAAAAAATAACAACACTATAACAGTTATATTTAAAAACACAGTGTTGCTAGAGTAAATGCAATTTAGAACCACTAGATGGCAGCGGGAGACCACTAATGGGCTCATTCAGCAAAGTTGAACAGTACTGTTGAAAGGATTCATTAATTCATGCCAAAACATAAAAAAAATTAACTGTTATAACATTTTAAATCTCATTGAGTCAATGTTTTCCATTTTGTTCATACAGATATATCAGTTTTTACAATTTTGCCACATTGTGATTACAGTTTAACCTGAAAATGACATCTAAACTGTTAAAAACTAGTTTAATCATTTAATTTCAGTGTTTGTGTCTGTCTGCCAGCCTATTCTTCATTTTGGATGTCTTTAACTGTCATCCATGCATCCAGGTTAGCCAAGACCACCTCAGAGGCCTTAAATGCTTGAACCCCGTAAAATGCTGCTTGCAGCTTTAATTTATCTTTTTATTTTTATTTTTATTTTATTTTTTTAACATTTTGTTTTAATTTTAGTTAAAGTTTAATTATTTTGAAAAAAAAATTGGTATGTTAAAATTATTTTTTCATTTTTATTTGTTATAACATTTTTATTAATTTATTTTAATACAAAATGTTTATACATTTTTTTTAAACATATATTCTTTCTTTCTTTATTTTTTCAAGTGACTTTTTTTATGGTTTTAGATTTAGTTAACTATAATAACCCCTATATGTATATATATATATATATATATATATATATATATATATATTATTTTTTTTTTTTCAGCAGGGTGTGATAGTGGTTTGGAAACTTGTTTCACCTATTGACATTTTGGTATCATGTCAACTCTAGTCTGTAAACCTGGCAGAACAGAGCTATCCACGGTTGTTTGTAATGATTCATTCTTGTTTTCAGCAGAAAAAGTGAAACCTGAATAACAGCCTTATACAGACTGACAGACTAAAATAATCATATTCGCCGTCAGGGTCATTCATGTATTAGTCATTGGTTGAAGTTTTTTATTGACTCTTTATTACATAAACAGGTACAGGATTTAGCTGTTTCCCTTCCCTCCTCGTTACTTGTTATATATTTATTTTTCTGTGGTTTCCATGGCTTCTCTCTTCTCATCCTTCATCGGTTGTCAGTTCTGTCTTGTATTGTGTGAGTCTTTGATTATCCTGCTGTTCCTGTTCGCTTGCAGCTGCTGCTGTCCGAGTGATTGATGCTCCGGTGATGTCGACTTACATTTTTAGACGACACGAGCAGCAGCTTCAAACCAGTCACTGTTATAGGAAGGATCTTTTGACTGGAGCTTTTACATGCTGTGTCTGTGGGTGTTGCTCACAGGTTAAAGCCTCTCCTCTGGACACCTATAGACTATCCTCGGATTGACAGAACCGCTAATCTCCCATGTGTCTGGAGTGTCTTTGTTCCTGCATCTGTTCCAGCTTCCTGCTCATGTGTTTAAAGGACTTCTTGTGTCATGTGTTTAAAGGAAAATATACAGCAGAATGTAATTTTAATTAGTTCCTTTTTAGTGTATGACATGCTAAAGTTACTGCATTTACTGGCTCGGTCGTGACATTAAAACAGACAAACAAACACATTTTTTAAACCTGGAACACACTGCTATTTTAGATGAGGTTTTAATTTTACCCCCTAAATTCCATTTTTTATTTGTATTTTTTTTATTTCATTTTTTCCATTTTTTTTCTATGTTCAGTTTTAGTGGTTAAATAAAAATGTTTTCAAAAAAATCAAAAAAATATGTCTAATTAATTGAAATAATGAAATATATTCAGGCCCTATGAAATCCTATAATTTGTTCCCAAAATAGTTTTCAGTTAAAACATTTCTAGATTCAGTTTTAATGGATTAATACAGTAGTTAATTTAATTTTAGTTATTAAAAACATAAATTTATATAACTTCACCCATTTAATTTATATAAAAAAAATTATAATAATAGAAATATGAAATTGGTATAAAAAATAATACCCTATAAAATTGGTTTTATTTTCCACCCAAATTATGTTTTTTTTTTTGTTTTGTTTTAATTATTCTGAATTAAATTTTAATTAAATTTTAATAATCAAAAGGTTTCTAATCATTTGAATTCATAAAATCCTAATAATTTATTAAAATCCTTACGATAATAGGGCCCTATTAATTTTTCTCAGAAATGTTGTTTACTGTACAATCAAATGAACGTGTAACACATTAACAATTAATTAATCTTTTAAAATGTAATGAAAATTTAACAATTCCTTTTACTTTTTTTGGCAATGTGTTATGCATTCGTCTGATTGCCATCATTTTAGAGAATACATTCCTGTTACATCATAAATTCAGAAAGTAAAGCAGTCAACACAGAATGTGTAGTTGTGAAAGAGCCGTGAAAAGTTAGGGTGAATGAGATTTTGTCTTTAAGAAAAAAAAAAAAAACTCATCATGGATGCATTAAATTGTGTGAAGAGTGAAAGTAAAGACATTTATGATGTAACAAAAGGTTTTGATTCCAAATTCTTTCAATTCATCACAGAATCCTGAAAAATAAAATGCATCATGGTTCCCACAAAAATATGAAGCAGCTCAAATGTGTTCAACATTAATAATAATAATCAGAAATGTTTATTGAGCAACATATCAGTATATAATGATTTCTAAAGATCACGTGACACTGAAAACAGGAGCATGATGATTTGATGAAAGAAATAAATTACATTTGAAAATATATTCACATAGAAAACAGTTATTTTTAATTTTAAAGCTTGACAGCTCATGGCCAATGTATGTAAAAGTAGTGTGAACATTGTTACAGGCGTCTTTTTTTTCGTACTTTGTAAGAGAGGAAGTCATTTGAGTTTGGTTTGACATCGGCATGAATAAATGATGACAGAACTTGAATTTGTTTTGGCAAACATTCAATTTAACAGAGTGTAGCTGCTAAAACTGCCATAGGGTGATGTGAAAAACATGTTTTTTTCTTCTTCTTCCCCCCCACACTCTTTTTTTTTATTATTATTTTTTTTTTGTGGTTTTGAAACTCATGGAAATCATGGGAGATGTCCAACTGACAATTACTGCTGATCTGTTAATGGGATGTCTGGTCATGGTTAAGCCATGTCAAGTGACACCACAATCTCATAAAAGAGAGCAGCAGTAATGACTTTTAATTTGAGAGGAAATTGCTGGAGCGATAAGGCTTGTGAGTGCATGTGATTTTCCATTACTTACCTCTATTAGAGCCCTAATTAAACACACTTTAAGGAGAGACGGCCGCTGGGGAGGTAACGTAAGGGAACCTGTGTGGGAGGTCAGTAACAGACGGGTGTGTATTACGTCCTCTCAGTATGAACTGGTCAAATTGGTGACTAATAGAGTTATAAAATGAGTGTGGAAAGCAGCTCAGATTGTATATTCTTCATGAGAAATGTTTGAGTTCATAATGAAGTCTCTGTTAGCTCTCAATCTGATTATGATTTAGGAGAAGCAATGTAGATACTGTATTAATGAGAAATGATCATCGGTATATAGTTTATCTGAGCACAGTTTTAGACATTAAAGAGAACTCTAGGATCTCTAGCAAGTTTTTAAAGAGATTTTATGTTTGTATCTTTACACAAATATTAACAAACTATTGACTTTTTCTTTCAGGTCAATGGTATGGTGTGTGTTATGAGGACTTGAGAAGTGGTTAAAAGCAGGACTGCAGTGTCTGCTCGGAGGGCGTCTGTTTGTATTGCTAATCAATGTGAATTAAACAGTCACCAGCAGCACTCGAAAGAGGAACTCAATTCTGGGAGTGACCCTCAAATCATTCCAGCTCGAAGAGCCGCTCCGCACAAACCACATCTGACACGTTCACTCCAGCTGTCTGACGGAGACGGGAAATATTTGGACAGCTTGTATATAAAGGAACGCTCCTTTTCTCACCAAATAAAATTCAAGAGTTCATGAAACCAATTTCCTGTCACAGTTCGCGTGACATACTGCTGATGATCACATTTCTGTCGACTGTGTTCTTTTTCAGTTTAAGACTGTCATGATTCTGCCTTCGTGCCCTTGGTTTTCCTCTAGTCTTGAGGCAGGATCATGACAGGCCCATGTTTTGTGTGCAAGTACATGGCCTTGTCTTTGGGTCATGTGCTTGTGTTGTCTTGTTTCCTGGCCCCGCCCTCCTTGTTATCCTTGTTATCCGTCATTATTGCTTCACCTGTGTCACCTGTTATGTTATCATTAGTGTCCCTATTTCAATTCCCTTGTGTTTGCTGTCTAGTGCGGTTCAATGTTACACTTTGAAGAAATGTTGTGAGACCTGTGATTTGTTTTTCTGTAGTGAGAGTTCCTGCGTGAAGAGTATTTTGTTTATTGTTTGTTTCTTGTCTTGTTAAGTTGTTTGTCTTTGCCCTAGTCGTTGTTTTCCCCCTCGTGGGTTTTATTTTCCCCTTTTTGTCACTAATAAACCCTGTGTGTAGTGCATTCTGTCTGCGCCTGAGTTCATCCCCAAACCCCCACGTGACAAAGTCTGTTTATTGCAGTTGTACACTAACTAAGAACATTTTTGGCTTCACAAAGAACCATTCAGTCAAAGGCTCTTTAAAGAACCATCTCTTTTATACCTTTTTATAATCTGAAGAACCTTGTTTCACTACAAAGAACCTTTTGTGAAAAAGGTAGGCTACTACAGATGTGCAATGAGTACATGTATTTTTATTAACAGCAACAAACAAACAAAAATGCTTATTAAATGAAATAAAAACAATTCTGAATGTAATAAAAAATGCATTCAAAAAGTAAAATTGTGAATTATTATTATAATTTTAAATAGTTTTCTATGTGAATATATTTTAAAATGCATTTTATTCCTGTGATCAAAGCAGCATTTTCAGCATCAGTCTTCAGTGCCACATGATCCTACAGAAATCATTTTAATATGATGATTTGCTGCTCAATAAACACTTCTGATTATTATCAGTGTTGAACACAGTTGTGTTGCTTCATGTTTTCGTGGAAACTGTGATGCATTTTTTTCAGGATTCCAGAAAGCTCAAATGAACATTTTTTATTTACTTTTTTTACACTTTTTTTTTGTGATATTATAAATCTCTGCTGTATTTATTAAAGAGCTGTATTTATTTCTTGCTCATTGTTAGGTGATGCATTAACTGATGGTAGCAAATGAGACCTTATTGCAATGTGGTATTGTTTAAATTATTACTAATATAAGCATGAACCTCAGTACGAATGATGCTTGAATTACTACACACAACTAATACTGTTAGTCAGTTCTCAATGAAAGTTAAAGTGCACAAGTATAAGCAGAGCAAATTGACTCCGAAGTTGTTATTTACAGTGTGTGTCCAGAATGGAGTTGGGGATGATGTCAGTTCGGCTGACTCATCCGTTCTGTTTTTGGACAGATGGAGGGATATAAACATAGCATGAAGAAATGAAGAACCTGCAGCCCGTGACCACCAGCCTCCACCATTCTGCTAAACTGCATCCCGCTATAGAGCCACTGATCAAACCAGCACATCCCCGGCGCTGTCACAGGTGGGCTGTTTACCGTGACACCGGTCGCTTTCTGGAAACCCTGTTTCCTCATTAGGAATTCTGAAGCTGTCACTTTAGCTCCGGTATGGTCCATATGGAACGACTGTAAAGTGTCATACTCCACTTTTAACTATCTTCTGCATTGGCAGTTCTTAAAGCTACAGTTGTTTTTATCCCTCGAAGCAGGGCCACAGGTGGTGAGAATCGCTCTTCGTGAGGAAAGTCTGGCAGATGGTACGAGTTTGCCTAGTTAAGCCTGCAAATCAGGAGAACCAGTAGAGGAGCCATTAATAAGACATAATTTGGGCAGATTGTATTGTCAATTCCTTTTTGTTATAATGAAGCCTTACTTTCTGCAGGTTTCGTATGACATTTCCCTTGTTGAGTATCTGTTAGCATATGGCTTATCATAAAACATTTACGCAATCATCATGATGTAAAAATCATGGTGTTCCTTTACTTTAGTATCACTCCGTCTCTGCACATTTGGGCTTTGATGTGTTATATAGTAATATACATACAGAAAGCTTTGGGAAAGTGGTTGACTGATACAATAAAATGAACTAAATGACATTTGTGGCCAACATTTCATCATTAGAAAGAAATCGTAAGGCGGTCTGTGTAGATGACTTTTTTTCTTGTGACCCCTGACGTGTCAGGCCTCATCTTTGACTTGCTGGATGAACTGATTTCCATCAGGGGCGATGCTCAGAATGATAGTGGAAAAACCTTGATGAGCCGATTGAAGATAGTGTTTGATTGTGATTCAAAAGCAAAATGAGGACAGATGGACAGTGATGCATCAGCCATTGCTATGAAATGCCATTTGAGCGTAAGATCTTCATTGCAAAAGTGGTGCATTCAAAACCAAAGAGTTACTATTTTAAATATTGTTGTTAAAAAAAAAAGTATGTTTTAAAAGGGTAGATATTTCTCACATGTTGCATGAATTGTTATTAGAGTTATGTTATGCAATCTTGATTTAGCATCAAAAAACAAAAATTTTTTTTATTTATCTTATGTTCTGCAAAGTATTATTTTGATTGACGTCTTATACTGACATGTACTGCCATCTAAATCCTAATTTTGCATAAAAAACACTGTACAGTGTAAAAAAATTATTACAATAATTTACAAGAAAAATAAACATTTTAATTAATTAATTAATTTAAGTAATTCATTGTTTTACTTGCCATTTCTTTATAATTAATTGTGGTATTATCAGTTCAATTGCTTCTACACCTTTATATTTTTCAGTGTATGTTCTTAGTTTTTTTTATAGTTATGAAATAAAAGAAACCTGCTATGATTTCCGTCTTTAAATATCAGTGCACAGGAGAAATGTCCCTTCTCTCTTTTATTCATTGAGTTGCTCCTCCTTTTGTTCTGTAAAGTGCTGTTTGTCTCTCATGAGTTCTGCGCTCCTGATTGCTCTGCTGCATGTCAACAATGAGACCCAGTTAATTTTCTGTTCCTCTTCTGGGGTTGCCCTCAAATCCTCATACAATTCATCACATGACTCTGTATTGAGACAACAGATCGATTCCTTTTTAAATGGAGGTTGGCCTGAACTTTAGATTTATCCACTGCTTCCCTGTGAAAAGGGAGTTTGCTGTTATAGAAATGGATTAGCAGTCATAAGGTAGCAATCTTGAATCGGGAGATAGGCTAACAGATTTGCTCCCTCATAAAGCATAGATGAGAATGTTTATAAAAAGCACATTGTTAATCCATAACCTCACTTTGTTGATTAGCTCCTTTGCTGATTATTATGGATCTAGGGTGACCCAGTATAACCTGCCGCAACCTGAACACATTATAAACTAGTGTAGTCAAACTAGCTGTTACTTACAGGAATATTTTACTTTATTTTGTTTATAAGTGTTTATATGATGGTTGGAGGGTAGTTGATGGAAAATAAGGCAAATTGGTGCAAGAAGCTGAAGCTAAAACCATAAAAATGTATTACTTGATATGCAGATAAAAAAATAAAATATAAAAAAAATATACATTTATATATTTATTTATTAGTTTCTAGTTTTTTCCTCATTTTACTAAAATAACAAACTAGAACCGGAATAGAATTGATTAAAAACCACACAGACATAAAAAAAAACTGCTAAAATGTCAAAAAAGATAAACAAATAAATTAATTAATAAAATGAAAATGAAAATTTAAATCTGATTTAAAATATTTATAAAACTATCATATTATCTCATTTATATTAGTGATGCCAGTTAAAAAGGAAAGTTGATTAATATGGTAAAATATTACTAAGACAAACATTTTCAAATCACATTTCTTATTAGGTGGCATATACTTATATGCATTTAATTACCATTTGAAGTGTGTAGTAATAACTCTATCCCCTATAACCCTATAATTAACAGTAGGCCTAAATGTGGGATTTTTACAGAACAAGATGTTAGTTGCACAGTAAATCCATATTTTGCAGGTATTAAATGTTAGTACATACTAGTTAAGGCTAATGTAAAAAAGAGAGAGAGAGAGAGAGAGAGTATAGTCAATGAGAACTTATTTTACTTGAAAGTATAGCCAAATTAAAATGTGTTTTCTGATTACAATTCATTTGAGACCTCAGAATTATTGCACTTTCACCTATAGATAAAAATAAAGAGAATGTCAGAATGCACATAGTTTATTTTACCTCTTGTAATATCCTAATATTAATATCAATAATTCCAAATTACATTCATGTTGTCTATTAAAATAAAAACAAAAAAGATTCAGCAACCATCATCTCAAACATTTACAGCTTGTCACTGAGAAGGTTTGATTTCAGATTTCGATGTTTTCAATATTTTCAGCTCATCATCATCATTTTTTCTTCACTCTACATACAGCATTTATTGTTATTTAAAGATGTTGATGTCTTCTTGCCATAGACATTGAAAAAAAAAAGTTGTCAACAATTTCGTCAAAGTTTTCATTAATGAAATCAACACTAAGGACACCATATACAGTGTGACCCATTTTACTCTTGAATAATCTTAGTAAAGTTATTAGTAAAGTAAATGAGGACAGAATTGGACTTTATTGTAATCATGTACTGGATTTTTTATATTATTGGAGTGCATTGCACAATAAAATACTGTTTCAGCTTTTAAACTTAATTTTTTTTTTTTTTTACATTTACTTCAATGTGCTACTTTTTACTTTTTTTAAATTTACTAGAAATTTGTGAGTGAAAATTATTTCAAAGTAAATGGCATTTACTTCACTGTACTACTGTATAGTCAATGCTAAAAGCTTAGCACTCCTTCATCAGAGCAGAATTTCTCTGTCACAAGTGTTTTTGAATGAATGAATCTAAATAGGAAAACAGCATTTAAATATATATATATTTTTTATAAATGCAACACAAAATATAGAATATGGCGTTCTCTCCTCCTTTGCATATGTTTTGCAGATTTCTTTCAAGTTTTAATGAGAGAAGCTCATTTCTGGTGAATTATGATTCTGGTTTTTCAGAATGGGCTGCAAGAGAGGTCCTCTTCTGTAATTTACAAGAGAAAAATGTAATTGTCAGAAAATGTCACATGTAATGGCAATGAATACTCGATCAGCGGTGCAAATGCCACGTCTGTCCTCCACCATTCAAAATGCAAATCGTACTCGATGATGAAGGAACGAAGTGTTCAAGCACTTACCAACTTCAGGAACAGGTTCATTCTGAACTGTGGATTGATAACAAACTCAAGTCAGATCAATTTTAGAGTGGTTGTCCTCATTTCCCAGAGCAGATGCTGATAGTTTGCTTGATAGATTAAGTAATATTGTAATAATGCAGATTTTTATTTTGCCTTGTAAGATTTCTATTAAATTGTCATTAGATTAGTTTCAGTTCTTTATGCTCATATCTCATACTTAAACCTGAAAAAACCTTTGGAATCTCAGTTTTCTATATTTAATTTGATGCATGTTATTTATTTATTGTGTGATAACAATATGCACAAAAAAGATTAACATTCAGTTTTTTTAGAAACTGAGACTTTTCATCAAACTTTTTCGTTCAAACTGTCTGTTTCAATGAATTGTTATTGCAATCATTGTTTTAGTTAAATGAGCCCTACTGAGAAATCATACAGAGTTAAACTCTTCAGGATGAAACCTGTTAGAATCCAAACTGTTTAAAAGCTCGAGCAACAGCTGTTGGAATATTCTCTCTTAAATGAAGGAGTGCTGTGAGTGCTTCGGATGAATTCTCTTGTTGATATGTGTGTCGACATGGGAACCTCTTATTAAATCTGTCTTGGTTTACAGAGCGGCCCATTATTTCACCGTCTACATCTCTACTGCTGTCCACACAATAACCAGCAACCCAGCCAATCACCGTTCAATTAAATGTTCTAGTTCTCTTTGTGCTCCCCAGTACCTGGAAAATTGAATGGCACAAACAAATAGTTATTGTTCTGGACGAGCTTTCCAAATTGAATTACACCTCACAGAGTCTTCTTCGGACAAATTAAGACATGGTTCAATAAATATAAAGCCAAGCGCCTGTAATGCTGCGGTGAATGGCTTCATAATTAACACCACCAGATGGAATTGTGTTTCTTTTTTTGTTCACATTAAACTGGACTACCGTCCTTTGTTTTAACAATGTAGTTTGAGACATCTGTGTGTGGAGAGAAAGAAACACTGACAATAAAGAAATGCTCAACAATAGAGGATCCTCCGGCGGGGACGCACATCAAACGCTAGTGGGATCAAACCGCTGCATTGTGTGCCAAAATGAAGTCAAATCATTTCATCTGTCAGCCTCTTCTGATCCCCACGCTTGTTTTATGACGCCTCCCTCTGAATAAGGGAGAATCGTGGACGTCTTTGGCGTTTATAAATGTGCCCCCGCAGAACAGATGATCCGTGGTCTTTATTTGTGTTCAGTTTAGAGAATATTCTCAGTCGTTAAGACTGTTTTCCGTTTTCCTATGACTGGAAGCTGTCAGTCGCATTTGTAAGTTCTTATACGTCTTATTTTACTAAAACAAAAATTTGTGAATGTGCAAAACATCTGATTTATTACCCGCTATTAAGCACAGGGTAGATTACAAATGATATAATCCATCATTGATTCCAAAGTGCATGACACAAATTGTAGACAGTAACATAATCCATTACATTACACATTTTAGGTAATATAATCTAACTACTTTCTGATTACTTTAGATTACTTTTGACCTAACTCATTTATCACATTGATTTGAATATGATAATCTTGTACCATATTGATATAAAAACAACACAAAGAGAAAGAATATAAATTCCATTCATTGTTGCTAGCAACATTAAGTGCATTAAACATTACGTTATGTTAGGATTTAAAAAATCCTATCATTTCTCTTATTTATCAGTACAATTATAGCTGCATGATTAGTGACTGGTCTTTGTGTCAATGTCCACAACACTAGAAGACTTTCTGAATGTATACAGCATAAGCAGTTTAAAAATGTGCATGATGCATTTAGTGCTGCCAAAATGAGCATGTAGCACTTTTTTTTTCGTGTTTGAAGCACTAATTGAATCCTTGTCCAATGGGCAATGGATTGTGGCCAAATGAGCCGTTATAGTGTGCATGGATCTGCACTTTGAATTTCCACAGTAAACCATCCAGGTACCTTACACTCATTTCAACATACTTAAAGAGCCACACAGATGGGAAATCAAAAATTACCTGTATTACAGTGTATGATGTAGCTGTCCATCAGTGTAAACAATGTGCAAAGTAATTAAACCAAAAAGTACACGATTTATAAAGTTATTGGCTTCTAAAGTAGGAGTCGACTCTGAATCGCTGAAACGAGTCGTTATAGATTTCAAATCTTTTGCCCATCTCTATGTACATCACTAGGAACACTTAGCATAATAATCTCCACCTACCGTCATGGGAGAAACTGAACTCTGACCTGCCCCCCCCAATCCCCCCCCCCCAACACACACACACAGACGCTCTGGTTGGTGTGAGAGCATCATGTCGAGGGGACATTGTGTTTTTTAATCGTAAAGGCAAGTTTGTTTTATTTTCACTCCCAAAGACTGAAGATCAGAAGAACCAATGGCTAAAATTAATTTTTACCACAATAACAGAGTAGTTTTCACTGATGACTGTTTTTATAATCTCGGTGAGTACAGCGGGATTTTCAAAACGTTTGGCCATAAAAGAGGGTTCATTACCAACTTTATTTAGACCAACGAGCATCTCCGAATCATAACTTATCAGTATGTGTGCTGTCTGCAGCCTGTCTGCGCTGATCGTCATGTACAAACACGTAATTAAAATGAAGTGTAACTCCGTGAATACTCTACGAAGAGACATGAGAGAGATATCTATAGAAAGCTTGAAATGTCTTCTTTAAAACTAAACAAGTGCTGCCGAAAACAGATATTCTGTGATAAAGTAATCCATATGAAAACAACGTGATGTCTGTTTTTCACGTCTCCCTTCTTTATATGTATTGTGACCACGCCCCCGCTTTGAAGCGCTATTCAGATTCAAACTGAAGCGCGCGGCTTGAATACACACACACAGAAAAAAAAGCAGCGAGACTGTTCAAGTTTTTTATTTTACTGTTTGCTTCGCGGTAAGAGGAATAAGACATAATTCATCCCAAACAGATGCTAACGCATTGTTTACCATGAAGTTGTGTGCGGAACAAACAATCAAAACTATGTCAGTTGACCAATCAGAACACAGTATGCTACCGAAAGGTGGGGTTTAAGGAAACTGAATCTTTTGAACAGCTTCGCGTGAACCGTTTGGGGATCTCTGAGAATTGAGGTAATTTTAAAATGATATTTTAACAAAATGACAATGTTTTTTAACCTTGGATGGATTTAAACCTAATGTACAGGACTTATAAACAGTGATAGGAAGCTTAGAATTTTCATCTTACTGGCTCTTTAAAACACTTAAAAAATGAATTATTGAGCCTGCACCTACTGTAATAAATCCATGTTTAAAACAATGTTATTACGCTATTTCAGAAATGGTTCAAAATCAGATCTCTTGTTTGTGATTTGCTGGAAAATTACAGAATTCCTTGTTATTCCAATAAAAGTTGATCTAATAATTTTGTTGGTGCATTTGTACAGATTGAGTTCACTGTTGGAAGAACAGAAAAATTATGGTTTCTTGTAAATTTGAACTTCCAAGCAGGATTTAAACAAACCATAAATTGGAAGATTAAGTAAGAAGTCAAGGTGTTGGCAGTGAGTTAATGTTCAAAAGTTTAGAGTTGGTAAAAATGTTGAATGTTTTTGAAAGACTCTTCTGCTCGCCAAGGCTGAATTTATTTGCTCAAAAATACAGAAAAATCTAAAATATTGTAAAATATTATTACAGTTTAAGATAATTGTTTTCTATGTAAATATATAGGTAAATATAATTTATTTCTGTGATGCACAGCTGTATTTTCAGCATCATAGCTGCAGTCTTCAGTGTCACATGATCTTCAGAAATCTAATATGCTGATTTGCAGCTCAAGAAACATTTCTGATTATTATCAATATTGAAAAAGTCGTGCTGCTGCATATTTTTCTGGAAACTGTGATATATTTTATTTTCCAGGAAATAGAAAACTTCCGAAACATTATACACGTCTTTAATGTCACTTTTGATCAATTGATTGTGTCCTTGCTGAATAAAACTAAACATTTTTAGTTAGTACATAAGGACAGACGATGGATGTCACAGCAATGTAGTGTTGAAGTGAAGAGACACTGTACTCTGGTGTAATACATGCATTAGCTCAGTTAATATCTGTTTACAGGATACTTTGGATTTCATAAACAGCCTCTTTTCCTTCTTTTTAAGAGCATCACACAAATGTGCAGCGATATGCAAACTCTCGGAGGAGGAGGAAGAAGAAACACTTTGGTAGATTCAGTTGGCGTCACATAAATTCAAGACGGCAGGACGCCTCCAGCTTTGCAGTTTTACATGTTCACTGAAAGACTCATTCATCGCCTGGCATCCGGTGAGAAACTCCACCATTTGGTGCAGAGGAACATTAAAGAGAAGATCTGTTAGTGGAGTAGATGAGAAAGCTGTTGAAGTCAGCCGTGGCAGAGGTCCATGACTGCTT
Source organism: Carassius auratus (assembly GCF_003368295.1). Lineage (NCBI taxonomy): Eukaryota > Metazoa > Chordata > Actinopteri > Cypriniformes > Cyprinidae > Carassius > Carassius auratus. The sequence goes on along the minus strand of NC_039273.1, from coordinate 25,853,019 downwards.
GAACATCAGGTTGGCGTCAGTACGGCTCTGTGACTTGGCCTGAAGACTGTTTAACACTGTAGCTCATTAGCTCCAAGGAAACTAGTGGAAACTGAGCCTGGCACGCTAAACGCTGATAGCAAAGAGATGAGATGAAGTGCTGAGGTTTATTCCAAAATAAAATTGAAAAGACTTGAAATCTTCAGTTACCGCCACCCACAGGCTGTCAGATTTACTTCATTAACAAACACTTTCCTTGCATCTGTTCATGCATAATGTACTGTGATGAGTTTTCTTCTGTTTACAAACATAAGCCTAATCAGTCTTAATCAATATATATGCCTTTATTTTATTTTAATTTATTTTATTTTATTTTAATTTTTTTATTATTTTATTTTGTTATTTGTTTTTTATTATTCTGACTGTAAAGTGTACTTGAGCTTGGAAAGGGTGCTATATTATAATTCTGTTCATTAATAATAAATAAGATAGTACTTCATAGCCAGTTTTATAATGATAATAATAATAATACTTAATGTTATAATTATAACTATAGATGGAGTCATCTAAGACATTATTGTATTTGCATTTATTAGTATTGTTAATAATAATAATAATAATAATAATAACTTTTATGTAATATATTTATTTTATTTACGTAGTAATTTTATTTTTATTTTTTTCATTTTTTTTTTGGTTTTGCATTTATTATTATTATCATTAAAAAAACTGCACATTCCCAAGCTCAAAGACAATTTGTTGATAATGATGATAATAATGATGATTATTATTATTATTTGTATAACACTTACCGAAAATTTTTAAAATGTATCTTTCATGAACAAACAAACAAACATATACATAAATAAATATATTTATTCAATCATTTCAGTGGACAAACGAGGAAACTGACATGACATCAGCTCACTGAATTGCCTGCATGTCTGTATTTCACAAAGATATTTTCATCTGTGCAAATTAAATTTGTGCCGTCTATGCAGAGGAAGGCCACTGCTGCAATTCAGGCAACAGTTTCAAGTTCAAACCTTTCAGCATATCAGCACCTATTCGCTGTTCAGCAACCTGTAACTGATGAATGCCAGCGTGAACTACACTATGATTGATTATTCAGTCATAACCCAAGTCACACATATAGAGGTTTTAAAGGCACAGTAGCTGCCTGTGTAATTCCAATCTAAAATGTTCAAGAAAAAGTTTTTTTTTTTTTTGGTGCAAGAAACGCCGGCTAACATTATAAGTGGACTTCAGGCAGAAACGGCTGTGAATGTGTATAAAATGACCCCTTTAATACTCTTTCGCTTGGGTTGTAGGAGCTCTAGTATTCAGTGTACTTACAAATGACATATGAACCTCTTGTTTGAGTTTCTCTCAGTATAATGGCGTTTTTGAGACAGCACATAAATCTAGTCCGCCTCCTCTAACATTTGCACTGCTGCAGATATCTGATATGCGGATTAGTCTTATAAAAGATCCGCAGATGGAGACCTCTGCTGCTGTGCTTATTTTTCTCAGGATTCAGAAAGCAATCTTCTACGTCTCTGCTTTAAATAACATCTCTGCTCCAAGCTTTCAGAGATAGCCCACGTTTCTCTCTCTCTTTTTTTCAGTCTCAAAACAGATTTTCAGTGGTATCTTAGAGCGCAGTCATGAAAGATTCATGAGTTTGCATTCCCACGGATGAATTATAGATGTCTCCTAATTATTTTTATGGCGTTTAATTAATTCATCTGCTCCACAGTGAATGGTCCAAATCGAGAGCATTTGTTCTGAGGTCTCTGGGTTGGTTCAGATGTTCTTTATCTGAGAGATGAGAGTCCTGCCGTCCTGTTCGTGGATATGAGTGCGAGTCAAGAGCTTGTGTGTTGAGATGCTTTAACGGCCCATTCTTAAACTGGATTGTCTCAAATAGACACGAGTCTGAACACAAACATCACTGAAACTCACTGTAAGTGATAACTAAACTAAATCAGCAATGGCCATACACTGTAAAACTGTTGATTTTACTGGTTCTCACATCAGAGATGTTACTGGATCGTTGAGATTTTGGGGGTCAGGAAAGTCAATGATTATTATAAAAATGGCATCCCTTTTAAGTGTGCAGGTATTTTCCTGCATGATTTCTGTTCTGCTCCTTTTGTGTGTATGTGAGCAGGATGTCCAGTAATCAGTCATGTCCAGTTTATGCAGTCTGTGGTCAATTTCTGTCTTCTGTATGTAGATAAATTGCACTTAGCTCTCTGTAGCGGCTCTGTATTACATTTTTATCCTCTGGTTAAAATTGCAGGTGGTCTATAAACAGTTTGAGGATTTGACAGCACCCTAGATTAAAACAAAAAAACAAAAAACATTTCATTAGAGCAAATAAAGTGCACACAAATTGCTGTAATTTGACACCAGCAGGAAGAATGAAATGCGCCCTGCAGGTAGTGCATTTTCTGTTGTATGATGACAAATTGCACTGTGTGTAAAATGATAGACTAAGCTGATAAATTGTGCGGTTTTGCCATTTTAAGATTATCAAATGATAATCATGCCGGGTATGCTCAAAAGAGAAAAAAAAAAAAAAAAACAGCCATTTTTAATGTGATTAATTGATCAAATTGATTGCAATCCCATTTGCATTTGTGTAGCTACTTCACCCAACACTCCCGCATGGCAAAATTATACATTTTCAAGTAATATATAACAATCAAAAAATATTTTTCAAATAATTTACCAAAAAATACAAACATTTTTCTAAAATATGTATATGGAAATGTATTTACTACCAAATTTTTGGACATTTAAAAAAATATATTTACAAAAAATATATATTTACAAAAAAAATAAAAAAAATAATATAATATATATATATAGGCATCCATATATTTAAAAATTAAAAAACACACAAATGTCACATTTAAAGAAAAACTTTATTGGTTTTCTGTATAACTATGTGAAGACATTTGAATATAGATCAGCAAGGAACTTAATAAAATAAAAAGCTGATATTATTGATATAAATACTTATGCAAGGCACTGTATGTATATAAATGTATATATCAACATTATTAAATCATTATAAATCTAGTTTTGATATAGGCTGTTCTAACCTTATCTGCATTTAGCATAAATGCATAAATATATTCAAGTTCAAGTCTGTTTTATTGGACAGTACATACATACAGAGAATCAAAACTGTGTTACTCTCAGACCCCGGTGCATACAGATAACATTAACATGATAGATCAAATATAAAATGTAGATACAACTATACAATAAGGGAATGTAAAAAAAAAGACATAATAAAAAGGGCTCAAGAGCAGTTATTTTATCTAACTGACTGATGAGGTAGTGGAATGACGTCAGTTCCATGCTGAATGAGGTAGTGAGCAGACTAATGCTGCACAAAGTGACTGGTGCATGCCATCATATAATTATGTATATTCAGTGCTGCAGTGTTTCAGTCCAGGAGAGGTCCTCTGTGATGTGCACATCATGTAAGATTGGAAAACGCATTTTCTTGCACCTGAGATACATTTTGGTGTATTAAGTTGAAACTAAATATAATTTACATTTCATTAATGTAATTAATTAATTATTATTGTATTATTATTGATGATATTATTATTTACAAGATATATATAAATTTTTTTTTTTGCCATGTGGGATGTGAGAGCGACCAACTTTATGATTTGACAGCAGATGTGATGTATATTGGGGGTTCAGCGGTGTTGACAGCAGCATAAAGGATGTATGAATGAATAAGATGATTCGTGTCGAGCCGCCTCATGTATCATCTGTGTGGTTGCACTAATCAAATTAAGATCCAGGACAATAAACTGAATGACACTGTAGCTGAGGTTATTACAGCAGCAGGACTGGAGTCAATTACTCTGATGACAAATCATTGACATCCACACAACCTGTGGCCGCGGTTATACAGTCTGATGAATATTGAGTGTGTTGTTTCACATCAGTTGAATATGAAATGCACTGAGAGATAAACTCTGCAAGCATCAGATGAGCCTCACCAGATGATATTGGATTCAGTACGGACGTCACGATTCTCTAATGATGAACAGCAGCTCCAGAAGATCTTGTGTTTTCATTCAGAGAATATTAGTGTTATTGCTCTCTTTCATATCTCAAAGGTTTTGGAGCAGTTCAGTTTCATTTTGTTTTCTGAAGTGCTTGAAAAGTTGGTCTGGGACTCAATGAGCTTTGACTTAAGTGGAATAAAGTTGAGTCTCTTTTGTGTCTTTTAAAGAAAAGAGATCTTATTATGCAGTTTAATAATTCCAGATAATGCTATCATGTTATTGCTACTTTATTTGTGTCCTGTGCATATCCTCCAGTAAAAAAAATGGTGTTTGACTTTTAACAAGTGTTGATGAGATGAAACACTTATAAAGCAAAGCAAAATGGGCATTCAACATTATTTTATTTTATTTTATTTTATTTTATTTTATTTTATTTTATTTTATTTTATTTTATTTTATTTTTTGTAGTCTTCAATTTCTTTATCTTAATAATAAATTAATTAATTAACTACAACAAGCTACATTTGATTTGATTTTATGCTCTGTACTTTTCCATTATTATAAATAATTTATTAATATAAAAATTATTAATAACAAATTATTAATAATATAATAATATAAATGTATAATAATTAATTAATAACTACAACAGGAACTACATTTAATTTTATTTTATGCTCTGAATTTTTACTGAAAACGTTTTTACTTACCTCACAATTTGTTTAGACAGAAAATTAGTAATTATAACTTTATGAAAACAAATGATCAATAACAACTACTGTTTTATATTTCTTATCACTTGATTTAATGTAATGTGTTTTTTTTATTATAATTGATAATTAATATAACAAATATATTTTTATTAATAAAACATTTATGATAATGTAATTATATAATTTTTTTTTACTTTATGCTCTGTAGTACAGAAAACTTTTTTCACCCACCTCACAATGTGTTTTGTGGGTTTTCTTTCTATGAAATGTCATCTAACAGGAATATGTTAACACAGAGTGCCTTGTAATTAACGTCCTTAACTCATCCTCATGCTCACACACTCCATAATTACTCTTTAATTATTTCTCAGCAATGCAAGGTATTGTCGGGGAGAGCAGGTGAAGCGAGTGAGAGGATGTTTCATCAAACTGCATCACTGCTCTGTTTTATCTGAGAGTCATTAGCGCTCGCCTCTGTCATTAACACAAACTCATTTACAGCACTTAGAGAAGCTCTGAAAGAACCCGATGTATTACAGATCACTGCGGCTTCTCTTGTGTCCTGTTGTCTTGGCTTGTCCAATAGGAAACAGAGAGACAGTGATGAGACAAGTTTGATGATTTCTCGCTTTCTTTCCTTTCCAGAACTCGAATCTGGTTTTATGATGATAAACACACACAGGGATTTGTAATCAAACCAAGATGTATTTCACGACTGCATTAGATGTTGTTTGATGGTCTCTTCCTGTCTAATGGCCAAAATATGTTGCACATCACTTAATCTAAAGACTTAATCTAAAGTCTGTTTGCATGAGAGCTGGAAAACAGTTGTGGAAAATTACAGTTTTAATTACTGGTTTTGGTGCATGAAGCCTTCAGTAACATTTGTCATTAGTTGATGTAGTATTACTTAATTGAATCATTTTATATATATATATATATATAGTTAAGTACTCTATTATACTACTACTATATCTTTTATGTTATATAATTTTATTTTATATATTATTATTTTACTTTCAATAATAATAATACAACATTGATTGTACAATATATATTTTTTATTATTACTTTTATTTTAATTAATATATGTATTTTGCTTTATTGTATTATTTACTTTATTTACAACAACAATAAAATAATTCTGGTAGTGTTATTGTTAATAATTTAATATTAAATATATTATCATGTACGTAACCACAGTATATTACTACTGATGTCATTGTTGTCGTTAGTTTTTATGTATCAATCACTTAATTAAACTTTTTATATTATTAATTTGTACTTATTATTATTACTTATTATTATAAATTTAATACAAAAATGTGTTTTTTATTTTGCAATATATTATTTATTTATAACAATAAAAATAATAATTGCTTTGTTGATATTATTACTAATAATTGTATATTTAATTATTATTATTATTATAAAGTTATTATTGAATGTATTATACTATAATAATAATAATAATAATAATAGTAATACTGTGATGTAGTAGACGAGTGTGTGGTTGTGTTTGGAGCGGTTCTCTCTGTTGTTTCCAGGTGCAGAGACATCTTTGACCTCTCACAACCGTCCATTAATCCTGATCTCTGTGTGCGTCTCTCTCTTTCTTTATCTTGCCCTCTCTCGCTGAGTCTCAAATGTTCTCTCTTTGTCTGTCTGTGTTTCTATTTCTCTCTGTGTTCAGTAGTCCATCACGGGTCAGCACTCCTTCCTAATGGCTGTTGGCTTGTGGGTCACACAAACAGTTGTGGTCCAATCCCCCACCAAAATTCAACAAAACTCCATCCGTTCTCTCCTCTTCTCACTCCAGACCCCTTCACCCTCTCCCACTGAAATACTGCTTGTGCTCGTACTGGATCTGAATCGGTTTACATTTTCAATTTAAAGATATGCTGACTCTCAGTTCGAATGACAAGTGAATTGAGACAGCAAAAAAAACTAAAAACAAACCTATTGTTGTCTCACTTTTGAAATCGTAATTTCAAAAATTTATTAGATTTGCATTTCATTTGTTATTAATTTAATCGGATTTGAAACAGTGTGATGTTTTGGCTGTTGCTCAGGCTACGCATGGCTAAACAGATTTGATTTGCAGATCTTTGCCTTTCTACATCACCGGTAACTCATGCAAAATCCTAAAATAAAATTCAGAGCAACACAGACACAATAAAGACATAACTACACATTATAAAAAAACAAAAAAAAAACACACAAATAGGATAAAACTTTCAGTACTTTTATGAATGTATAAAAATTCTTAAAACAGGAAAGATTTATTCAAAATTGCATTATTGAAACATTAAGACAGAACATATTTTGCATTTATTTATTTTTAGCATAAATATTACTACATTTATTTAGTAAATTATTGGATTTGTATGCTTAAAACAAGAAAATCTAATTCTATAATAATCAATGTAATAATTATATATATATATATATATATATATATATAGCCTATATATTGTGTAGATTTAAGGCTGGTTGAGGAAATTGTTGGTGTAAACTTAAAAAAATAAATAAATACATAAATTAATTAATTAACAACTGGTAATTTTCTCCCAGAACATTATCCAGTCATTTTAGAGACATTTCCGTTAACTCTAAAATACATTTCAATAAGGTTTATTATTATTATTATTAATAATAATAATAATAATAATAATAATAATAATAATAATAATAATAATAATAATAATAATATGGACAATTCAGTACATTGTTCCCAATTTTTATTACTATTTTTTTATTTTTTTATTAATTTTTTTACAGTGTATTGGGCAACATGACTCTGAATAAACCTAAAAACTCCCATCAGCCGGCCTTCTTCTTTTCTTCATTTCTGCTGAGCGCATATTGGCTGAACTGATCGATCGAGAGAGATGGATGTGAAATGTTTGTCAATATCATTTTTACACGATGTCTGAGTCCATCATATGATTCTAAACAGATCTGTTTGTGTCACGCGTGTTAACCAAATGCATTTGATGATGAGGAATACTGCAGCTGGTTGTATACAGACAGACAGAGAAGACTGCCGGTGTGTTTAATTGATCCCAGAGGGAGGATTCAGGTGTAAAATAGCAGCAACATCAAGTGTAAAGTGCACAAATACACACGTTTTTACACACAATGTGCAAACTCAATAAGTCGTGCAGATTCAACGCTTACATTTGAATTCCTCAACTGCTGTTTCCACAGGGTCCATGAAGAAAGACCAATAGTTTGCTGAGAAATTAAAATTGTCATCGTCTGCTTCACCTCATGTGACTTTCTTCTATGGAGCTAAAAATGAGATGAAAAGAGCCTGGTTTTAGAGCAGCTTTCTTCTGAATGTCTCTTTTTTGGCTCTGGAAGAAAGAAGATCATAAAGGTTTGGAACGGCATGAGGGTGAGTAAATGATGACTGAGGATGCTAGAGTTCTTTTTTTTCTTTCTTTTTTGATGAATTATTCCTTTAAGGTGTTCCAACATGACTTGAAACACTAAAAACTCTCCTCACCTCAACAGAGCAAACATTTAGAGGTAATAGTTTATACCAGTCTTTTCATAGTTTACTAAAAATAAAAGCATAAAAAATGTTTTGTATCTAATTGTATTGTAATAAATGCTAACTGAAATAAAAAAAATTATATATACAGTACAGACCAAAATTTTGGAAGCATTACTGTTTTTAATGTTTTTGTAAGAAGTTTCTTCTGCTCATCAAGCCTGCATTTATTTGATCAAAAATACAGAAAAGACAGTAATATTGTGATATATTATTATAACTTAAAATAATAGTTTTAAAATGTATTATACTTTAAATTATCATTTATTTCTGTGAAGCAAAGCTGAATTTTTAGGATAATTATCACATGACGACATGAAATCATTCTAATATGATGATTCATTATCAAAGTTGGAAACAGTTCTGCTGCTTAATATTTTTTCAGAACATGTGATGCTTTTTTAGGATACTTTGATGAATAAAAAATAAAAAAATAAAATAAAAAAAGAAGCTATGTTTTTAAAATATAACTATTTTGTAATAACAATATACACTTCTGGTCAGTAATTTGGGGTCAGTATTTTTGTTTTCTTTCTTCTTTTTAAATAAACTCAATATTTTTATTCAGCAAGGATGTGTTAAATTGATAAAAAAAGTAATAGTAAATAAAATATATTATTAGATGTTTTTTTTTTAATAAATGCAGTTCTTTTTAACCTTTTATTGATCAAATATATTAGACAGCAGAACTGTTTCCAACACTCGTGCAGAGGCAAGACACTTGATGTAGTAAAATAACTAAAAACTAAAACTGAAATAAAAAAGAATAAACAATAAATAGGCATACTAAAACCTATATAATAATATTAATTATAATAATGAAACTGACTAAAACATAAGACAGAAATACTAAAACTTTATCTAAAATTAACATTGAAACATAAAATATACAAATAAAATATAATTAAAAATATTAACAAAGTTATACTTTATACAGATATGAGGCCTTGTTTCTGAAAGTTAATAAAGATTTCATAATACAATAAAAAAAAAAGAAAATAAAAAAACATGGCATAGGTTAAGTAGTATTTGCATCTGATTAGGCATTTCATTTAATTTAAATAATCATATATTCAAAATGTATTTTTTTAAATAAAGACTTTACATAAATCTGCATAAATATATTAATTGTGCAAACATTTACATTTAATTAGTAAAAATATGAACATGGTTCAAATATGGCTAGCTCTGGAACATGATTCATTTAGAATGTATGAGATTAGTTTACCTATAATAAATTTGATTTATTAATGATAAATATAGAATTCTGATTATTGTGTATTTAATACACATTTGATTCATAAGTACTAATGCAAGAAAACAAGAAAAAAATATTTATTTCTGGATGACTGACAAATGCATCATATTAGGTTTCATCCAAATGGATTTAAACCTTATTCGCAATTAAAATACATCAATCCTTAATATAGAGTAAATTTTTTTTGTGTGTTTTTCACAGACACACTAACTAATAATAAACTAATAATAATAATAATAATAATAATAATAATAATAATAATAATAATAATAATAGCAATAATAATAATAATTATATACTACATTATTGACTTTATATACAGCAAAATCAAAGCACTTTACAAAAATAAAAAAATGTATATATATGGAAAGACATCAAACTATTTTAAGAAAAAAATTAATATCAAATAAAAAACTGTTACAAAAAAATCACATAAAAGTCACTTTGAACAGTGACTTTTTAAGAGCAGATTTTATGTTACGTGTAGGTACTATAGTAAAAACAGTAAATTATGCATAATTACATGCAATAACCCTAAACCAAACCCTGTAGTAAGTAATAGGTTTTTTAATTAGTTAATTACTGTTGCTCAATCGTTAAATGTACAACTACACTCTAACAAGGCTGCCATAAAATAGAGAGTAATCTTACTATCAATAGCACATAGAATCCACCTTTGATGCACGTTCAGTCTCTTTATGTGAGCAGTCGCTCTTTCCTCTCAGTTTGAGTTTAAACTCATCAAAGAGTCACGTTGAGTTGGAGCTGCTTCATAGTCTGTCTGTTTTGCTCTACATGCAGCTAAAACGAGAAACTCTGTTTCCAGCTATTTTATTCTTATCTGTCAGCACAGATCATTCACTCTGAATTGTTAATTTATTTTATTTTATTTTTTTCAGAGCAGTAGAAGATTAAAATTGCAATGATAATCCTGTATAATTATGCATTTACATAAACCCACTTTAAGCAGTAAAAATAGCAGCCATCAGACCCACTGTGCTGACACGCTGACAATGAGAGCGCAACCTGCAGCCAACACAGTTACAGCTTCAGCGCTGCGATGCCAGTAAACACACCACTGCTGGAGTGTGTGTGTGTGTGTGTGGGTGTGTGTGTGGGTGTTTATTCTGATTGAGAGTCGCGGCTGAAGTCGACTCACAGCAGGCTTCGCTGTATCTTTTTGGTGACATGCACAAGTGTACGCTGAGACAGGCCTTTGAGCTGCCATCTACTTCTCTGAAGTCTGAGTCGCTCAACACAGACACAAATAACCTGCGCTGCTGATGTCTCACCCGAAGATTGCTCAGCACCACTGTAAACCAAAGTTCAGAGGTCACACTGGATACACATACAGGCTTTCACATGGCATCTCATGGCTCTAAAAAACCTGTATTGCTTTCTATCAAGAGTGATATTACCGTACATGTTACCTGTGAGGTGATATATAATTGCCACATAGAGTACCTTCATTCTCTGGGTAGATGATGATATTAGCGCATAACATATACTGTATAAAATCCCCATAGAACAATTAGTTTATGTGCATATCGTAATAATATTACAGTGGGTATAGAAAAGAATCACCCACCTTCCCTTTTAAAATAATCACTTTATTATTTTATTTTTTTTTGCAGCCTGAAATGAAGACACACACACACACACACACACACACATATATATATATATATATATATATATATATATATATATATATAAATACTGTATTCTGTTTTTTGTTTGTTCGTTGTTCTTCTGTTTGCAAATGCTGCATTTATTTTGGCCAAAAATACAGTAAACAGTAATACTATGAGATTATTTAAGGGTTTACACATAATCCTTTATAAATCATTCTAATATGCTGATTTGGTGCTCAAAATATTGCATGTGATATTATATAACGTAATATTTCCGATAAGCAAATAATTGAAATCATATAAGTATCTTAAGACTCAATTTAATGCTTCCTTGCTGAATGGAAGTATCACTTTATTTACTTTCTTACGTCAAACTTTTAAACGATAGTTCATATTAACTAAACATACCTGTAAGGTGGATCATTTTGTTCTGTACACACTCTGTAATTTTAATACCAATTTGGTTGTTTCTGCTGTTTTATAGGAGTGAATTTGGTTGAAGAATGTGTTCACGTAATTAAAATATCTTTGTACAGAATGGGAGAAAGTGCATTGTGGTTTCAGAACTTGATGGTTAAGAAAAAAGAAAAATAGAGAGAATTTTGATACTATTGAGCTCTTATATTCTTATTTTAGCATCTTATATTACTTTCTAATAAAAAGTCTAGGCTTGGTATATGTTTAAAGCTACCTGCTCTGCTCATGCTTGGAGTCTGTGGTCTCAACCGGTGTCAGTTCATCCCAACTTAATGAGTCTGTTTGCGTTTTCATCATCCAGCTTCAAATCCCTGTCGTTCCACACACTCTTTCTCATCTCTGAACTCTTAGATTTCTGCCTCTTATCACAGCTCTGCTCAAGCGCACCGATTCGCCTCACAGATGAAGATTTCACACGCAGGTTAGGACTCATCTCCAAGCACAGATACGGCCGTGTAGAGGAATGTCAGTTTTTAGTTCAGACCAAACATCTGCATCGTTGTCATCAGCAGATGAGCATCAGAGATGGGCACTAAATTGTTCTTTGTGTTGTTTTTTTATAGGATTATATAGAAACGATGCTGATGTACACTACACTGAAAAAAATAAAAATTGTTGTTGAAACTGTTTTCACTCAGAAAAGATTATTGCAAGAGCAAAAAATATTATTAATTAATATCTTAGTGTTATTAATTCAGGGTAATGCCACATCAAGTGCTATAATTTCAAAGTATATTAAATATCATATGCACCCATCAACTGAATGTATTATATTTAGTCATTTAGCCAAAACTTTTATCCAAACTGATTTACAAATGAGCAGCATCACAAGCAGTTTATTACAAGAGGCAACAATATTTGTAGTTTACAGTCTCTTAATCTAGTTTCTGTCTGCTCCAGTGGACACTAGAGAAGCTCACAAGCTAGAAGAAAAAAACTGTAAAGAATAAGGGAAGAAGATATAGTTGCTCCATATGCTTCTATTGTAAATGTGTTACTGTGTTTTATCATGGATCTTTGATTTGGTTGTATTTAACCTGTATTTAACTTTCTTTGCTATTTTTTCACATTGCAAATCTAATCCGATCGTACATTCTTCTCATGTGGCATTATGTTTTACGTCGATATACTTTGGAAATCCAACAGGATTATGAGTTGTGAACGCTGTTTAAATTAGACTAAATTGCATATGGTTAAGCAAGAATCTGTGACAAAAACACAGTCTCTCCAGACCGCCACTGAACAAATGTTGACAGTTTGCATTAAACTGAAGTGGACCCATGGGAAAAGAAATTAACCAGTGTAAATGACACAGGTGCACACACACTGTAACCACAGAAGCCTTACTTTGTGTGGTGTGTGTGTGTGTGTGTTTCTGTGTGTGCACTTGGCTGTTTGTTTGCAGAATGTCCATGCATCTCTCCATACGTTAAATGGAGAGTTTCACCAAAGTCTGTAAGTAAGTGTAGTAAGTGGTTTTCTTCAGAGATCACCTCCATTTATTGATGTTCCTATTTTTCAGATGATTTCACTCATTTATTGACAGTGTTGTTCACAGCACATCTCAGTTTATTTATAGTACTAGCTTTTTTATAATTATTCCCCAAAATGATGCAATATATATATATATATATATATATATATATATATATATATATAAAAATTGCAGAAACAACTGTTCTGAATCGAGTTGAGAATCCCTTCTTAATTTGCAAATCAATGAATTTGAATTAACTTTAAAAACTGGATGTTAAATTTTTTTACAAATACCTGAATAAAATTCTAAATTTAAATTTATCAAGTTAAATTTATAAAGCTCAGAATTCAAAATGTAATCAACAGTAGTGACATCTTTGGAACATTGGCGTGTAAGTTTATAAGTGTTTTTTTTGTGACATTATGATATTAAATGCAATGTAATTAATATATATATATATATATATATATATATATATATATATATATATGCTACAGTTTCAAAAGTTTATGCCCATAATTATTACCCATAAATATTACCTAGATGATATGAATGCTGATTAAAAAAAAATTAAAAATACTACAATTAGTATACAGTATTACATACAATTTCAAAATGTAACCAACAGTAGTTTAGAGAATTAGAGAATGTGCAGTATGTATATCTGAGAATAAATTGTAAATTATATATTGTATTATGACCTCTGTTGTTAAATGCATTTGAATGTTAATTCAGTAAATTAATCTACCTGTCATTCAAAGATTCTGTAGAATGTGACTCTACAGATTTAACTCATGAACTGCAAGGAAGCCAGTTATTAAATTCTAAAGAAAAAATATGAGTCTTCTTTATTTGATGATGATCTCTCGCATTGACGTTTCCTCAGACTTCCTTACCTGGCTCTGTGAGTATAAACAGCTTTCAGTACGTCTCTGTAGCCTACAGGAGGTCTGATGTGACCTGATGTGAGTGAGTGGATGTGGAGAGCTACACACTCTCTCTCTCTCTCTCTCTCTCTCTCTCTCTCTAGTGCACATTACAGGTTTGTCATTTCTTGTGGGGGCCACATTGTTAAAAATGTCCTCACAAAAATAGTGAACTCGAATTGTTGAGACATTTAAAGTGGCCTGGAATATTTGAAAGGCTAATAAATCAGCCAAATCCTAGTTTTGCTTTAAATCAAATCATGTCAGCCACTTGGTTTATAGTAAATATTGTCTTTATATGAAAGCCATTGCATATGAGAGGCCCTCAAAATTATAGCATCCACAAAGGTGAAATTTTGAAGAATATCTCTTCCATATAATGGATATGGGGGCTGTCAAGCTGTAGAAAGGACAAAAAAGCACAATGAAAGTATCATAAGAGTAATCAGAGTGACTCATGCACTGTATTCACTGAAAATGATTGTTCTCTGTTGCAACTCTCAAATCAAATATGGCACTTAAGGACATGTCAGATCAGGTTTGACATCAGTGTTTTCACTGAAATGTGTAACTATTCCTTCAATGATGAACAGTTTCTTGTTTTCTGTTCTGTAGATGCACTTCATACACGACTAGTCACCATCTCTGTGCTTCAGTTATTGTCATTCTCCCTGCTGACTCAACCAATGATAGCTCCTGTAACTAGTTTTCACACAAAATCAATGCATTTTACAATCAGTTATAGTTTTGATAAATGTAGCAAATTGTGTATTATTGCTTTGTTATGAAGGACTTTTGGTTGGTGTTGGCTGTTTGTTGGCTTGTTCTGATTTGCTAAAAGGACAGTTCATCCAAAAATGAAAATTACCCGATGTACTCACCCTTAAATCTAAATTTCTTCTTCCAGACGAATGCAATCAGAGTTATAAAAGCATAAGCTCCGAGACAAGAATGCGGAAGCGCAGAGCAGACAGCAAAACATGGTCAGAAATTAGAAGTACAAAACAAGGATTTAAAAAATGTCTTGAGGATTTCGATATACAGTATGCCAAGAGGAGACTGGTTTTCCTTTGCTGTAAACAAAACATAAGAACTTTTTTAATTTAACTCCGATCTTAAAGAACAAAGTCACATGCACCTACTCTAGGATGGCTTAACTGAGGGTGAGTAAATCATCATAATTTAAATTTTTGGGTTTACTATCCCTTAAAAAACACTATGCAAGTCAATGGAAGCTGAACTATCCCTTTAAGTATTTTACTTTTTATATTAGAATTGCAAAATAATTAAACTGGTATCTAATAAATAATAATAATAGTAATAATAATACATATTTAGAGGCAGCCAATTTAATATTTATGTGTAAAGTTAATCTATACGTAATTTACACTTTAAAACACATTTTAAGTAAACTTGCATTATAAGTTTACATTTTAAAATGTGCTAAAATGTTCCTTGAACACTTGATATTAGTTTTGCATTGGTTTAAAAAGTCTTGTGATCAGATCATCTGTACATTCTTTCAGAAAACTGCTGCCGTTGATTTTATGGAGTGAAAATTAAATATTTTCACTAAGAAAATGTCTTGCTAAGCTCCAATTTATGACCATCTGTTCTGGGTGTTTGGTGAATTGGTTCAGGGATTACATCACTGTAGAATTCACTAATTATTTTAGAGGATTTCCTATTCTAGCCCATGTAAATAATGTTAATAATTTAATTAATTTAATCTGTTCAAATGTAAGGTGTTCACTGTAGCCATTGACTTCCATAGTTTTTTTTTTTTGGTTTTCATACTTTGGAAGTCAATGGCTATCATCAACTGTTTAGTTACCAACAGTCTCCAAAATATCTTCCTTTATTAACATTTTGGAAAAAATGTCCTGTAACTGAAGAAATTCAAAATCTAAATGTGTTGATTTAAATTTATAGATTTTGAAACTGATCAATAAATGATAGCGTTGGAATATTTGCATGTGACAGATCTCCATTTCTTACATCTGTTTGCATGTTGAATTGTGATTAGCCTCTTCTGTCTTGCATCAGTTGTAATTTATCATATAATCCACAATGACAAGAAGACATAGCCTAGAATTATAGGAAAGGGTCAAAGGTCAAGTCACTCATGGTTGGTGGTATGACATCATCATATACCCTGAAAGGCTGAAGAGTGTCTTTTAAAGGTCTGTCCACTGTGGTTGTTATGCTTTAGAGGATCTTTTCTCCATTATGATCCGATTTGAAGTGATGTTTCTGTTCTTCACAGATGGGCCGGTTGTAGTTTGAGTAACTGTGACCTGATTATCTTGCAGGAGTGTTATGTGCTGCTCTAAGGAACATATGGGAGTGTGAAAGAACAGCTGTGTGCAACAAAAATGACTCACAATGACCTCTACACATTTCCAATCCACAAACATTGTATATGTACACATAATCAATACATTTCAGTGATAAATGTCATGTGTAATTTATCAATTCATCATATGGAATGACTTTTACTCCACTGTATCATTGGATTTCTTTCTATTTTTATGCATACATTTAATTCTAATTGTCTTGCGTGTCGTTTACTGTGAAAGTGACATGCACACAAATACTCCTTTTTGGCTCATTTTAGCCAAGTTATTTACATGCAGCATCTAATTTTGAGTGGTCAAATAAATAAATGAGTCCTCAGCATGTACCTGTAGATCTTCACTGCTATAGTGACGAAACATTGAGGTCTCTTACACGTGCGGAGACTCAGTGGCACTGATTCTGTGTGTGTGTTTATCTACAGACACATGCTTTAGATCTCCGTTGGCATTTGCCTGTTATTTCTGACCTTCTATTAAAATATTAATTAGCTCTGTCATATCTCATCTATGTGTGAAAGGTAAATGTCAGCATGTTCCTTTCAGACTTAAATGTTCTAAACAAATGTCAGTCTCAGGATATCTGCATCCCTGTCATAATCTGCTATTACTATTTATACGCAGACAAATGGGATAACAGACTATACACACCTGGGATCAGTGAAACACATAGGAAACACCTGGGATGAAATCAATGAAGATGAGCAAAAACACACACAAAACACGGGACAGAGTCTGACATATAGTTTCTACTGTTCAAATGTATAAGGGTCATGAGTTCCTTTTTTATTATGTTTTTGAAAGAAGTCTCTTCTGCTCACAAAGGCTTTATTTGATCATATATACACAGCAAAAAAATGTAATATTGTGAAAATTTACTACAAGTTAAAATAACTATAAATTATAGAAAGAAGAAAGTGTCACAAGTTCTTTCAGAAATCATTCTAATTATTGATTTGCTGCTCAAGTAACATTTCCGATTATTATCAATGTTGAAAACAAATGTGCTGCTTCATATTTTTTGAAATTCAAGGATTTTTTTAAAATAATGATAAATGTATTAATTAAAAACTTGATAATACATTCAGGTCTAATGAAGTGGAGCAATCGTTCTGTGCAAGAAACTGAACATTATTCACAACATTATTACCAGTAATCTAGAGCCTGAGGCAAATGGTTCAAAGTTATGTCCGGTCTTATCAGCCAATCAGATTTCAGCCCACACACACAAATGCAGCGACACATGAAAACAAAAACAAGAAATTTTGTAATAGAGGGTGTGAGAGGTAGGTTGTTGGTTACCTTCACAGATGAAAAGCACAGTATCACCCAAACACCAGATGAAAAGGCCCGACCTCCTTCTGAGCGGAGGGACTGGATTCCCTTCAAACCAAGAAAACGTGCTGCAAAACTCCACTGGCTCCGTCAGGCTCCAAATGCCAACCGCAGCCCAGAGATTAGAGAGCTACAAAGGGAAAGCAGGCTGAGAGAAGACCTAAATCCATGTGAGGAGCAGAGCTGGCCTGGAGAGGGATGAGGGAGCTCCATTTTGGATAAGAGTGAAAGCTGAGTGATCTTCCACCCCGCAGCGCTCGCTCACACTAAGCTCTACAACCTGTGGTGTGTCCCGAGATGTCTGTACTCCAGCTATCCGCTGGTCACCTGATTGTGTCTCTACACACTCCCACTGACCGCCTGTGAACCGTCAGCTGATTCAATATCATTCACTGGCTTTAAGCATCCAGTATTATGGTGTTCACTATTTAATTCATTACAGTAGTAACTGAAAATAATTTTTCATAGTTTAATCTGCTACTGTTAGTTGCACAGCTAATAACAATTTTTATGTAGCTTTTGATTGAATAGAAAATGTAACTGTGTTTGATTGTTTCTTTGTTCATTAATTATTTAATTAATTCATTTATCCTTTTTTCATATTTTTTTAATTCATTTGACTACACACTATGATTAAAAAAAAGGGAAATTCATATTTTATTCAGAAAAAAAAAACATAGTGAATTGAACAAAAGAGTGACAGTAAAGACTTTTAAATTGTTACACATATTGTCATTGTATACACACACACACACACACACACACACACATATATATATTTGATCAAAAATACTATTATTAAATAATTATTTCAAAATTTTGACCACTTGTTAAGATATATGGACTTATTGATTTATTATGATTATTTTTTTTTATATTCAGCTCTTATATTATAAATTATATTTTCTCTTCAGAATGTAAAAATGAATACAGTCTCTTCTGTCATTGTCCGTGTAAATTGATCTCGGCAACTGGACATGTTTGTACTGCTATATATTTCTTTACAAAGACAACTATAAATTTATTTTTAGAAGTTAGTCAGTTATTAACTTGAAAGCTTTAACATCTTTAAAGTTTGTTAACGCAGGGACTCGCATGTAGAGTAAACAACTAACAAAAACAACTCTGATCAGTCATACTACGAAATACAATGTGCTGTTTATAATGCTTTTTTTGTAATACATCATACTTTAACCCAAACTGAATAATTACAAACAACTTTTAAATGGGTAAATCTTTTATACATATTTTTGATTCTTCATTTTCTTTTCTGACAGACCCCAATTCTTGTTAAAACGCACTGGGCAATAATTTTCTGTGCATTTTATAGCATTTTGTGTGAAATCACACACACATACATATATTGTCCATGACACACGCACATATTTCTGAGCAGCAGACAGTCAGCTGTGTGTCTTTATGGGTTTCGTAGAGCTAATATTATGCATTAGTCCAGCAGCGAAAACTGCCATTGAGACACATCAATATATGATTTATGGTCTCATTACTGGCAGCAAATGGGACTTGGAGATGACACACTCTGAAAAGCTGCTGCTCAAATAAACACACGTTAGAAAGGAGATGCTGAAGACAGGTGGCTCTGCTCTCCGGCGCTTGGAGAGAAGAATGAAGAAAGGTCCCTCTAAAAAGATCTTTCGATTTCGGGTTACTTTGAAAATCTGGACACTTTGAGGAAAACTTAGGATGACATTAGGTGTGGAAATTGTTATTTGTGTGGATACAGCATGAGCGGATCATCTGAATATTAAACATGAGCCTGTACGGCTGGAAGTTTATTCTTTTACAACATTATATTTTTTAAACAGGCTCCTAAATTAACATTCAGTGGGCACCAAAATGCACTTAAATTGGAGTTGAAGCAAACAAATGCATCAATACATTTTATTATTATTAAAATACTTATTAAATATTTTTATTATTACGTGTTTACATATGTATTTTATTATTACATATTTAATGTAATAATTAATTTAAAAAAATAAAAATTCATATACTTTTTATGATTTTTTTTAGGTATTTTTATTAAAATATTGCAAAATTAAAGTGGAGTAAACAAATGTATTATTAAATTGTACTATAATTGAAATTCTTATTAAATTAATTTATTTTTAGTATAAAAATGTTCATCACAAAATCAATAAAATTGTATAAAAAATTATAAATAAATATAATAAATATATATTTTGTTACAGCAATTTTATATATATATATATATATATATATATATATATATATATATATATATATATATATATATATATATATATATATATATATATATATATATATATATATTCATTTAATTAACATGTTTCTATAGCTGTCTATAGTTTCTATAGTTTCTATAGCCGTGTTAGTAAAAACAGAATACTTTACTGTAGTAAAACTGTCATCTTAGACTTATGAAATCACAACCAGAGGATCTGCCATCCTTACATGAACTTATGAACATAAAAGAGACCAAATATTTTTTTCTTTTTCCGAAGCCAAGCTTTTGAGTAGAATAATATCTGGTGTGCTTCTCTCAGACTGTGTCAGTCCTGCTATGAAGCGCCGTCAGCCACAATTACTCATTTGACGGTTATATCAGTCTTGGTTTGTTAAAGTGGAATGTGCCTTGGGAATCATCAAATTGAATGTAATTAGCTGAACAGCACATTAATTGTGCAACACTTTTGGAAAGTACTCTGCAAATTACTTTCAGTTTATGACAGTCTCCGTTTCTGCAGAGCTGCTGTAAAGTGCTATATATAAATAGCAGACAGATAGATAGGTTAAAGGGTTTGTTCACCCCAAAATTGTACTCACCCCCGAGGCATCCTGGTGTATATGACTTTCTTCTTTCAGACGAATCCAGTCGGAGTAATAACAAAAATAGTCTTTGATCTTTCAAGCTCTATCATTGCAGTCAGCGGGTGTTGCATAGCTCCAGTCCAAAAGATGTGAAATAAAAAGCACCCATCCATAAAAAAGTGTGTCACACGGCTCAGGGGGGTGAACAAAGGCCTCCTGTAGCGACTCTTAATGTATTCCCCAATTGTAAGTCACTTATACAAGCATCTTCAAAATGACTAAATGTAAATGTGATTTACTCATCCTCATGTCATTCCAAACTAACGGCAGAAAATGTTAAGCTTGGGGAATAAAAAAGGCCTATTAAAGTATCTACGGTATACAACTTCTGTAATCATATGATAGCTTAGTGAAACAAAAAGAAGAAGCTTTAAACGTTCTGCTAAACATCTTCTTTTGTGATCAGAGGAAAGGATGGTTTTAATCGACATGAGGATGAGTAGATGTTAAAAGAGTTTCAAAGAAATGTGTGCATCCACTCACAATGAGGTAATAAAGATAAACTGTGATATTATTATGCTTGTGTGCCATTACCAAGGACTAGTATTAGAATTAACTAGACTTGCTGTGCAGTACTACAAAATATAATTGCAAAAGTCATCCATTACTTCCACCTAAAAGGACATTTTCAACATTTTCATCTTGAAAACAACATTTCCGAAATAATAAAAAAAGTACCAAAGTGTAATCAGAAGCAAACATCAGTTAAAAATCGCATTTGATAAAGCAACCACGTGATTTTTGATTGCTTATATAAGTCTTTAAGGCTCTTTGATCGTGACTTGTGTTTCATGGGTAACACTTTATTTTAGGGACCAGCTCTCACTATTTACTAGATGCTTATTAGCACTTTATTACTAGCACATATTAATGCCTTATTCTGTGTAACCATATTTTAGATCCCTTAATCCCCCCCATTCCGAAACTTATCATATACCTTATTAACTATTAATAAGCAGTAATTAGGACTTTATTGATTAAAATTTGTAGTTAATAGTGTGAATTGGTCCCCAAACTAAAGTGTGACCAACATAAGTCTTTAATAATTGATAATCTGCCTTTGTAGTCATAATTTGTAAAAAATAAAATAAAATAAAAAAATAAAAATTGGGAATAAAGTAAGTTGGTGTTTTCCCTAACACTAGTGTTCATTTCAGCTGGAAATTGCCGTACATTTTGTGTAAAGGTGTGTTTTTATGAGTAGGGGCACAGTTTTCCAATGTGTCTGTGTTGAATGTTTCAGTAGTATTAGTATAAAGGCAGAATAGCCTAGAATTTTGGTCTAGAATTTTTTCTATAAATGCATTTTTTGGCTTCATCACAGGTTGGGTTCAGTCCACAGAATTTGTAGCATATTGTTGATTTCTACCCCAAAAAAATCAATAAAACATAAAAAATCCAACTCCCTCAAAGCAAAATTCAAGGTTACAGCAAGGCACTTACTGTGAAGCTGAATGTGCCAATTTTGGAAGATTTAAAAGATATGTGAAACTTTTTTTTTTGTAAGTACCATGTTAGTTTAGCTGAAAATCTGTTTAAATCATTGTGGTAATTTTAGGGTTTTAGATGTTATGGCTACCAAGTTGTAAAATGGACATGGATCACATGCATATTGTCTTGTGGCTTTGCTATTGAAACAGTTTTTGAATAATAATAAATTGCTTTCATTCACTTCCATTGTAAGTGCATAACTGTAACACTGAGGTTAGCTTCCAAAAATATTTTTTCTTTAATTGTATAAGCAAAAAAATACTTGATTAATTTGTATAATGTGCATATAAATGCATGAAATTTATTGAGTTGTTCTGTGTAGCTCTCTATCTTTACCCAGCATAGTTAGTGATGGAAGACCTTCCCGTGAAAAATCTTTGAAAGACACTGAGATCCAGAGCTGGTGTCATCTTGGCGCTCCAGTCATCAGATTGTAGCAGCTCTCAGATTCAAAGTGTCTGGCGATGGAGATGGCCCAGAATCCCATTGGGCAGAGCAGAAACACATTAATTAACTGGGCTGCCCAGTCTAATACAGTCGGTCGCACAGACCCTGCCAATCTCCCTCAGTCCTGCTATATTCAATTCCAACAAGAAATTCTTGCACTTGTTCCCATTAAAGTAAGCCATTTTGCATTGATGAGTGCAGCTGTTGTGAACACAGGTTGATCTCAGCGGGTTTATTCATTTTTATTCGTGTTGGTAGAGAATGAATCTAGCCATTGGACTAGAAGTAGTTCATGTCACACTGAAGGTTAAATTCCCTTTCAGCTCTTCTGGTCCAATGCCTGATCAATCAACATTGCAGAGAATGCTCCAAACCTGTATGGCTTTCTTTTTTCAGGAGAATATAAAAGCTGAATATCTGAAGAATATCCTGCCTTTTCATTTTTTATTTCTATATATTGAAAGTTACTAAAGCTGGTAATCGAAGACCATCGAATCGAAGAAATATATATGTGTGTGTGTGTGTGTGTATTAGTGGTGGGCATAGATTATTTTATATATAATTTTTTTTAATCTAGATGAATCTCACTGTAATCTTGGAATTAATCTAGATTAATCTTTATTAAAATGGCTCATTTGAATTCTGCCGAAGGCATTCAGAATATGTGTGTTACCCAAATAAACAATGACTAAAAGTAACATTAAGTCTTTGAGAAAGGGATTCTCAAGCCAGATGGTGCATTAGACCAGGGGCTCATCTCCTGTTTCCAAAATGCATCACAAAGTGCTTGAGAAAGCGGTAAACGATTTCCACATTGCACAAGGTGCAAACAACCTTCCGCCTGTTTCACACATAATCCGTCTGCAGTGCGTATGCGTTGCATATTTTTTTACGCACCCATGTTAACGGATTCCAGCGTTCACGTGGTTGCGGTCCGTCAGTGCATTCCAGGAGCGGTGCGTCTGCAGCAGTGCAGCGATCGTTCACGTACCGAGTAGCGGACAGCAAATGCCTCCTGTGTGAAAGCATGAGGATGAGTCTGCATACGCACTGCAGACGGAGTATGTGTGAAACAGGCGTGAGTCTTGTCGAGGTTTCCATTGGGAAGCTTCTTAAAAAAAAACTTTCCTGAAGCAAACCCGGCGGATTCAGCTGCATCCATATTAGCACATCACGTATGATGTGGCAATTTCACAGGCATACACACAGGTTTAAAAGACTCGTTCTCGCCCCCTACAGTGCAATTCGGTTAGGCATACATATGGAGTGAGTTTTGGTTCTTTATTACATACGAGAAAATAAAAGATCTGAGAGAAAAAAAAAGTTTGAGAGAAAAAGTTATCACACTGATAGCAAAAAAACATTTCATGAGAGAAAAAAGAATATTTGAGAGAAAAAGTTTTCATGCCAATAGCAAAAAATAATAATATTCGAGACTAAAAAAAGTTTTGAGAGAAAGTATTTTTTCATAGAACATAAAAAAATATACATTTGAAATTTTTAAAATTATTTCTGAGAAAAAAAATCTCTCTCAAAATACTTTGAAAAAAACTCTCAAATATATATGTTTTGCTATCAGTGTGAAAATATTTTCTCAAAAAAAAAAGTGTTTCTCTCGAAACGCTTTTCTTTGCTCTTGATTCAATTTCTTGCTCTCATGTCAGGATTTTGCTTTCACTGTGAGAATTGTGTCATGGGCGGGGCCACGTTCCTATTGGCCAGTCGGGTGAGCATCGTCTTGTCTTGGGAGTCGAACTGAATCATTACACCATTGTTCGGTTCACCTGCATAGAGGCCGCCTCTGCCTTATGGATAGTTAAGTTGAGCAGTGAGCACGGACACTCCAATGTTTGGGTAAGATGATGACACACAGCTGGCTGAGCAAGTTCAGTATCACTGAAGATTAAACATTAAAAAATAGCACTCATATTCATGAATGAACGTGTATTATATTATTTGCTTGCTAATCGCTAGTAAAGCTAACCAGCCATCATGCTAGGTAAACTTGCAAACTCACCTGTTTTATACTATGTTTAAATCAAATGCCAAATTAATGTTTTGATTTAGATTTCACGCCTTATTTAGTGAGTAGTGAGCTAGTTTCTACCTTTGCACTTGCTAGCCTCAAAGCACCTGAAGAGTAACTGCTTGTTCTTACAACCTCCCGCACAACTTTCAACTAACGTTAGTATGCATGGAAGGTGGCAACCCTACAACTAGCTAACGTTAGACAATGATTGACATACCATTTGAAAGATTTAAAAGAAAAAATAATTACCATGACAGTACAGGCACAAACATATTTGTGGGTTGCTAATGTAAGAGTTAGTCCTAGACCTGCAATTTACCTTGTCAGCTCTAGACCTCGGCTAGATGGTAAAAAATATTTAGAATAAGCCCCGTGTAGCTGAGTTTGCGAGCTATACATGCAGTGTAGCTAAACATGTGCAACAACCATACAAAGACTATTTTAAACAAAACTAGGTGGGACACTTTCAAACGGTATATCAATCACTGCTCACTACTCACTAAATAAGGCGTGAAACTATCTAAATCAAAACATTAATTTGGCATTTGATTTAAACATAGTATAAACCAGGTGAGTTTGCAAGTTTACCTAGCATGATGGCTGGTTAGCTTTACTAGCAATTAGCAAGCAAATAATATAATACACATTCATTAATATGAGTGCTATTTTTAATGTTTAATCTTCAGTGATACTGAACTTGCTCAGCCAGCTGTGTGTCATCATCTTACCCAAACACTGGAGTGTCCGTGCTCACTGCTCAACTTAACTATCCATAAGGCAGAGGCGGCATCTATGCAGGTGAACCGAACAATGGTGTAATGATTCAGTTCGACTCCCAAGACAAGACGATGCTCACCCGACTGGCCAATAGGAACGTGGCCCCGCCCATGACACAATTCTCACAGTGAAAGCAAAATCCTGACATGAGAGCAAGAAATTGCATCAAGAGCAAAGAAAAGCGTTTCGAGAGAAACACTTTTTTTTTTTTGAGAAAATATTTTCACACTGATAGCAAAAAATATATATTTGAGAGTTTTTTGAGAGAGATTTTTTTTCTCAGAAATAATTTTTAAAATTTCAAATGTATATTTTTTTATGTTCTATGAGAAAATACTTTCTCTCAAAACTTTTTTTAGTCTCAAATATTATTATTTTTTTGCTATTGGCATGAAAACTTTTTCTCTCAAATATTCTTTTTTCTCTCATGAAATGTTTTTTTGCTATCAGTGTGATAACTTTTTCTCTCAAACTTTTTTTTTTCTCTCAGATCTTTTATTTTCTCGCATGTAATAAAGACACATTTCTAACTCCATACATACATCCACGCTAAAATATCAAGGTGAAAGTCATCATATTTTGGCTTCATGGCTCTAATAACTTTGTTAACAATTTAAGTTGAACCTCAGGGAAAAATGTATAATAAAAAAACATGCATGAGATGACCCTTTTAAAATGTAATTATCTTATTGCCAGATTATTGCTGGAGAGGACAAGTTGAGTCTTGGCCTCTTTAAACAAAGGAAATGAATACAACTTGTTATTTTTTTTTATTATAATTTTTTTTTCTAAGTGATTATTTGAATAGTTCGAGTACTGAGGAAAGGAAAGGAAATTGCACACTTTAGACACTAAAATACAGTGTTTTGTGAATGAAATAATGCACATTGAAATTGTTAATGGAAGACTGTGGTGATATTTGCTTTCCTAGACTGGCAATTTTAGGGTCCAAATTAGTTTACTTGAATGAACGAGTTTGTAAACCTGATGGCATTTTGTGCAAAAAATTGTTTTTAATTTTTAAATTTTTTTTGTTAATCATGTCCACATGAACATGAGCATAATGAGCTATATTCACAGCAAAGAGAGCGTGCAAGTTTCTGTTTTACTTTAACTAATAACTACCACAAATATATATATATAAACATACAGACAACAAAAACAACAACCAATATATGTGAATGAAAAACAAAAAGGCAACATCATTTTTTTTTTACATTTTCAGAATTAAATTACATTTTATTATCTTAGATTTCTAAAATAGATCTTAATTGTTTTGGAGCTACATGTATCATTTTTGTTAACATACTGTAAATAACTTGATGCTGGAAACTATACTACTGTATATAGTGCAATATAAACATAAATGCCATTTACTTCCAAAAAGTTGGCTTTAGAAAGCTTGGAATATCATTTTTTTGTAATTTCAGACCTTGACAGCGCCAATCTTCCTTCATTTTTATGATATGAGAAGAAATATTCTTCAGAAATTCACCTTTCATATTCCACAGAAGAAAGAAATTCAAACTGGTTCAGAATTACATGGGAAAGCACGAGTAGATGATGGCAGAATTATTTATTTATGAAACATTTTTGGTGGTCTTTCCCATGCAACTTTAGCTGCTTTGGTGCTCAGACACATCTTGACATTGGCGGACTGCAGCATGTCTCAAGTACCTGCTCAAAGAGTAAATGTTCTCTTTTGTCCTGAAGCTCTAGATTGTGTTCAGTGTTTCTGTGTCCAGATATGTGTCTCGCTGCCAGGCAGTGATGGAGACAGAGAGAGGCTTCAAAGCACCGTGCCATGCTGCGTAGGGAACTATGGGAATGTCTGTCTGAGAGAGGACATTATTAACAAGAGAAGCCTTTAGAAAGATGAGACGCATTGTTTTGCTTGGAGATAAAAAAAACCACCCTGCTTTAGACAAGAAGGACACACAATGCCCTGAGACCATGATTTGGCAGACCAAAGAAAAAATAAATAAAAAGAGTCAGGATACAGTGAATCATGCAGCTTACAGTACATTTATGTGAATGTAATTGCAGAACATTTGTTCCACATTTGGATGTTTTGATACTTTTATATTCATGCTTCATTTCTCTTATTTATGCAATTTTTTCAAAAAGAAATAGTAATGTCATTAATGTTAAACAGTCTATAAATATTCAAATGTCTTATGTAAATGTATGCATCTCAACAATTTAGAATATAGAATAGAATAATAACAGAATACAAGTGAAAAAGATACATCTGAATAACACTGATTATTTTAATTATTAACACTACAGTTTGCGGGTTGGTAAGTTTTTATTTATTGTTTTATGTTTTTGAAAAGTCTCTTCTGCTTACCAAGGCTGTATTTGTATTAGAAAAAATACATTAATAACAATAATACTGTGGAATATTATTGCAACTTAAATCAATTGTTGTCTATGTGAAAATAATTTAAAATGTGATTAATTTTTCTGATGCAAATATGAATGTTCAGCAGCAATTCCTCCGGTGTTCAGTGTCAAAGAATTCTTTTGAAATGTACGGTTGATCATATGATCAAAGACATCTGCTTTCCTGCCCCAAACCTTAAGTACCAAAAACCTTAATGTAACAAAAGGGCCATTTGGAATTACTGTAGGTTTTATTTCTGTGGTTGGTATAAGTGGCAGTGGGTGGCAATAGACAAGAAATATACTAGCTGTATATGTAATTGAATACCATCATTCCTATAGCATTTCTGTAGTCTTCAGCAATCATACAGCCTGAACACAATATATATATATATATATATATATATATATATATATATATATATATATATATATATATATATATATATATATATATTGGTATTTTACATTTTTAATTGAAGAGAGAACATAATAATCAACAGACTATGAATTCAGAATAAATTATTCCACTCAATTCATCAGATATTATGACTAATAGATGTTTGAAATGTGCATCTAATTTATGGAATTATAACATCATAATTCCATGAGTTACAACGATTAAATAACAAAAGCATAAGCAACAACACTGAATTCAAATAGCATCGTTTGATGAATTATTGCCACCACAATTGCAAGAACATGTAAACAAACAACTATTTTAAATGAACGCATTTACTGCCTACTTCCTGTGGGAGATAATAGCACAGATTTAATTACTCCAGCAAAATGGTGCTTGTTTCCTAAATATGGCAATTGATATATTTGTACATTTCTGTGCAGGTGTTGTTTATTGCACAAAAGTAGAAATCTTGCCCCAAAGATACAAAAAGCAGTTTTTGATCTCCCAAATCAACATGTTGTAAGAACATCATCAATTACAGATGATATAACTTTAGTTTACCTGGTGCAAACAACTAGTTCTGCAAAACAAAGAAAGCACAACATGAACTCTACTAATAGTGTATCAAGCTGAAAGATCATCTCCTGAGGTGTGAGCTGAGAGCTCAAAGCCATCGTTAAACACTGACCACAACCCCAATTATCATCCAGCCAGACCTCCGTCGCCAGGCTGTTGCCATGTTTAATTTTCCTCATCCCAGCATTGTTTCCATAAGAGCTCTAGGCAGCAAGGCCAAGATATTGATGGCGGATTATAAAGACGGTGGCACTCAATTAATTTCTTGAAATGCCACAGTTTCCTCTGCCAGTCACTGATTGAGTCCAGAGACTGGTTCAGTGGATTCTGATTGGTCAGTCGTGGTGTTGTTACAGAAGCTTGAGAAATAAAGTGTGTTTGCTTTTCTGAACAGTGCACATAATGCACAGTATACTACTTGCTGCTGACGTCCAGTTATCATCTTCTCTTTCATTTTGAATTCCACTTTGTGCAAAAAAAAAACAAAAACAAAAACAAAATGCTTTTGGCATTCTGAACAAATAATGCATCAAGAAAAAAAATTGTATGAGTAATCATGTCCAGTTCATTCATAATGCTGGAAATGGAAGGTCAAGACAGGCATGTTTTATCAATGTGTAATTTTCATACATTGTGTTCTCTTGTATACACACATTTGTCTTGAATGTAGCAGATCATCTGTGTTTTCAGTACATACAGCAACTTTGTATACTATGCAAAATATATGATAAATTAGTAACACTTTATTAACTAGTTGCTCATTATCATGCTTATTATAAGCTATTTATTAGAATTTGTAAAACACATATTAATGTCTTATACTGCATAACCATATTTTACTTAAAATTAACATAATAACTACCTTACTAACTATTAATAAGCAGCAAATAAAGAGTCTATTAAGGCATTAATAGTCTTAGTTAATAGTTAGTTAATAAAAAATAAATCTTTATAAATAGATATCAGATGATATTCTGACATTATTTTGCAATTAGTAGTAACTGTTTGGCACAAAATCAATGAGGATCTTGATAAGGGCGACCGTGTGTGTGTGTGTTATTTTTTTCTGTCCGCTCTTTTCATAAGCATTTAACGCGTTGGGCCAGCGCACTTAATTCTTCAATTTGTATGTCTTACCATGGAGAATATTCATGATTCTCCTGTAATGGCTATCATTTATAAATGATCAGTTAGTCATGCTAGCATCGCTTCCCTGGAGCTCTGGGTCTAATGATCACTGCACTCCTTCTCATGGGCAACATTATCCATTAAACACCCAATCGCACTGCACTTATGATGCTGCGACTGTAATGCCATGCCATGATTGTCGATTTAAAGGCGTCTGAGTACAAAGTCAATCACTCTCAGTGGAGTGTTTTATTATAGGCTTCAGATTTCCTGATGTAAATATACACTGCTTCGGATTATCAGCTTTATACAGTGTGCACTGTAACATTATCAGTGTCTTTACTACAAAATAGCATCAGGTATAGTGATGTTTGAATTAATCACTCTTTTCATGAATACATTGGCTAGCATGTTTGATATGTAATATCCCTCTTGGGGTAGTAAGCAATTTTAGGTTGTGCTAGTAAAACATTAATGTGACCACTCTGTTAGTTTGATGTATAACTAGGTGCACCCACATTTAAAATAGTTTCCAAAGCAACAGTTCTAACTTTCATTTAGTTTAACTTGATGTGCTTAAACAACAAAAAGTAAAACTAAAAAAAAAAAAAAAAAAAAAAAAAAAAAAAAAAAAACTATATGCACATAAAAAAACAAAGGATAAAGCTATAATAGTATCTCAGTGATACTGAAATAACACTGGATAATAGTCTAACATATCTGGAAGTTGTCTCAGCAAAGACATGTGAATTGTAGCCCTGATGCTTTAGTAATGGCACACTGTGTTCAAGTGCCAGTAATTCATCAGGCAATAACTCCAGTGAAGCAGGGTAGATTGTGACGTTCTGTAATGTAAGGCAATTACCTGTCGCTCTGGCTCTGCTCCGTTCTTCGGAGGCGGTGATGAAGTGGGAGGATATCAAAGCAAAACCTTTTGATGTCTCATTCATTTAGATCACTTATCCTGGATAGTCGTACAATCCTAAAGGTTCAGCATGAAACGCAGTCCCGTTTTACTTCTCTACAGTGACATGTTTCATAGCCAAACAGGATTGTCAATGAGAAAAAATTTCCTGCCTAGTTAATTTGGGGATCATTTACAATTTTATGTAGGAAAAAAAAAAAAAACTCACACATTTAATATGACACAAGGCCATGTTTGATCCTGTGCAGTACAATTCCTAAAAATGTACAAATAAATAAAAATTTTGATCACTGTCAGGAAAGGTCCACGAGAATCAGTTTTTGACAATGTGGAGGCAGAGTTGTGTTCATGTTTGAGATGATCCCTCGACAGCTTTGTGTTTAAAGATGATTTAATTATTCATGCATTCATACTCTGATCATCATGTTATTTAAAATATTTAGGTTACTTTTTAGTTTTATGATGTTATGTTTTACCTTTACTGATTATATATTTGTTTATCTTTAATTATATTTGTGTAATATTTTTTATCTTTCTCCTAATATTTTTACATATCTACTGATACTTTTCATCACATTTACCTTAATTCTGAAGCTCTACATTTTGAGAGGAACCAGCACTCATGATTTTCAGTGTCACATTTGTTGATGTCATTAAAATAGCAAATGTAATAGAAAATGTTTAATTTAAACCAAGGGTTTCCATATCAAATAACTGTGTTTTTTGATCAGATTAATATCTGTTTGTATTTTTTAGCAGGCAACATGCAGCTCTAATGTGATCAGTCACATGACATTTACAGTATTCATAGTCCTACAGTATTTATAGGTTTATATGTACAGTTAAGGATCTCATTACTAACCCAGGGTAAGGTATGACCTGTAATAATAGAACCTTCAGCTCAGGTTGAAGTGCATTACAGCAGGTAAATGATGAAGTGGGTTAGTTCAGGTGGCTCTGCTGAATCATGGTGAACATGATCGGTGTGTTATCATGTGTGTTTGTCTGTGTGGGAATGGAGAGGTTTAAAGGCAACAGGGATCAAAGCATTTTGCTCATGCTAAGAAGTTATTTGAAGCATGCTGAAATGAATTATGGAAGTTGTATTAGTAATATATGCTAATGCACTCAGTTTAAGCTTTCACTGCTTCTGACATCCAATACCTTTTCTTTTCTTTTCTGTGTCTGTCTGTATGCGTGTGTGTCTGTATCGGTGTCTGTCTGTGTATGTGTATGTGTCTGTGTCTGTGCTGTCTGTCTGTGTATGTGTCTGTGTATGTCTGTCTGTCAGTCTGTCTGTGTATGTGTCTGTGTCTGTGCTGTCTGTCTGTGCTGTCTGTCTGTGTATGTGTCTGTCTGTCTGTCTGTCTGTCTGTCTGTGTATGTGTATGTGTATGTGTCTGTGCTGTCTGTCTGTGCTGTCTGTCTGTGTATGTGTCTGTCTGTCTGTCTGTGTCTGTGTCTGTGTCTGTGTCTGTGCTGTCTGTCTGTCTGTCTGTGCTGTCTGTCTGTGTATGTGTCTGTCTGTCTGTCTGTCTGTGTATGTGTCTGTGTCTGTGCTGTCTGTCTGTGTATGTGTCTGTCTGTCTGTCTGTCTGTCTGTGTATGTGTCTGTCTGTCTGTCTGTCTGTGTATGTGTCTGTCTGTCTGTCTGTCTGTGTATGTGTCTGTCTGTCTGTCTGTCTGTCTGTCTGTGTCTGTCTGTCTGTCTGTGTATGTCTGTCTGTCTGTCAGTCTGTCTGTGTATGTGTATGTGTATGTGTATGTGTATGTGTATGTGTCTGTGCTGTCTGTCTGTGCTGTCTGTCTGTGTATGTCTGTCTGTCAGTCTGTCTGTGTATGTGTCTGTGTCTGTGCTGTCTGTCTGTGTATGTGTATGTGTATGTGTCTGTGCTGTCTGTGTATGTGTATGTGTATGTGTCTGTGTCTGTGCTGTCTGTGCTGTCTGTCTGTGTATGTGTCTGTCTGTCTGTCTGTCTGTCTGTCTGTCTGTCTGTGTCTGTGTCTGTGTATGTGTCTGTGTCTGTGCTGTCTGTCTGTGTATGTCTGTCTTTCTGTCTGTCTGTGTATGTGTCTGTCTGTCTGTCTGTCTGTGTCTGTCTGTCTGTCTGTCTGTCTGTGTATGTGTATGTCTGTCTGTCTGTGTATGTGTCTTTCTGTCTGTCTGTCTGTCTGTCTGTGTATGTCTGTCTGTCTGTCAGTCTGTCTGTGTATGTGTATGTGTATGTCTGTCTGTCTGTCTGTCTGTCTGTCTGTATGTCTGCCTGTCTGTCTGTCTGTCTGTCTGTATGTCTATGTATGTGTATGTCTGTCTGTCTGTCTGTCAGTCCGTGTATGTGTATGTGTATGTGTATGTTTGTGTATGTCTGTCTGTGTCTGTGTATGTCTGTCTGTCTGTCTGTCTGTGTATGTGTATGTGAATGTGTCTGTTTGTGTCTGTCTGTGTTTGTGGATATGTATGTGTATGTGTCTGTCTTTCTGTCTTTCTTTCTTTCTTCCTTTCTTTCTTTCTTTCTTTCTTTCTTTCTTTCTTTCTTTCTGTCTGTCTGTCTGTCTAGAACACTCTTCTCACTCCTTATGGTCATTTGATACATTCCCTATATGTTTATTTATTCAGTCAGCCACATGTCCACACACACATTTTCTGTGCTGTCTCTATTTTGGAAAAATGCATGAAGTCAGTAATCAGACAGGGTCACAGAGCACTGTGGTCTTGTATGTAAAGGTGTATGATTTTAAGCAGATTTTTACTTGCCCAGACTCGTGTCCTCTGTGATAGTAGGGCACCGTGAGCGGCTGATGAAAGTGGTTCAGGGGACAGAGTTTACGTGTGAGATGCCACACTTAGTTGTATCACTGGCACATTACATTAGCTCATCTGTCCGTCTCTTGCTGCCCCAGGTAGTGACTCTCAGTTCTGCCCCGAACACTCAATTACAGCCCTACTGCAAATGGCCTTAACGTTATATTGGGAACACTCAGGGCCGATTTGCCCACAATTTCTTCCAATCTTGTGTGATTGCAGGCCATTTCAGCAGAATCAGCATGCCACTGTGTTTTCACAGCAATTTTGTCCCCTATAGATGACCTGCAGTGCCCTGGGTGGATGTACAGTGGAGGTAAAAATTAGAGAACAATATAATGTAATGTAGAATGACTTCACTAGTTTCTCACACTGCGCTGATGTGATCTTGCTCTACTCTTCTTCCACTCTGTTTTGCTGTGTGATGGGAGTATCATCTTTAATGAAAACTGCAGGCTGATTGGAAGATGCTACCACATGTTGCTGAAGGAGATTCTGATAAACATTTGCATTCACCCTTCCATGTATCTGTATAAGAGCCTCAACTCCTGCTGCACAAAACATTCCCCAAACCATGACACTGCCTCCTCCAGCTTTTCTTAAGTTTGATGCTGAACAAAATGTTTCCCATCTGGCCAAAATAAATTAAAATTAAAAATTAAAAATAAATTGCTCTCATCAAACTTGCAGAGACAGATCCAGCAACACTTAAGAATAGGGAGCATAATTAATATTATTAATAGTTAATATTATTAATAGTTAGTAAGTTAGTTGTTAAGTTAATGTACGGGGTTGGAATAAGGGATCTAAAACACGGTCATGCAGAATAAGGCATTAACATGTGCCTTATAAATACTAATAAACAGCCAATATGCTAGTAATATGCATCCTAATAAGCAACTAATTATTTGCGAGAATTGCATCTTAAAATAAAGTGTTACCACAGATCAATTCCAGCTGTGGTGTTGAACTGATTCCTCATTTAGAGTCTCTGCATTATCCTGTCTTCTAGTGCATTTAAGTGCATCCATATCTTGGATGACAAAGTTTTTATAGGGACTTGAATGAATAAGTGTTATTATAAAGATGCAATATTCAAGAAATCACAGATTTGGAATGACAGGCTTCTCTTGCAGTGGCTGAAAGTGTCATCCCTTTGGCCTTCATCTGGACAACCTGCTGTTTCAGACTTTTAGTCACCTTAGAGTGGGCCGCCATCTTGCAATCTCAGTGAAAATTAAACCAATTCTTCCAGTAAGATAGGGTTTGTCAAATAATTAAGGAAATTAGCACAAGGTGCCAGAATAACACTAATAACTGAGATATTGTGTTCTCTAATTTGAGTTATTTTTCAAAGAAACTTTTATCTTAAGTTTTTTATATTGTGCTTTCTCCTCAGCTGTCAAATTCCATTGACTTTTACGTTCAGTTTCAAATATGATCTGCTGATACTTTGCACCAGGTTTGACATCATTTACTGGTTCTTGCATGTGCTGTTTCTAAATGCTGTATGTGCATTCATGCAAATATGTGCAACTGAGAGTGAAATTTTAGAAATACTTGCTGGGAGAAATCTTGTAGTGAGTGAGTTATAACTTAAATTTGATCTGTTCTTCACATATAGCTTTTTTTATGATTTCAGAAGACTCTGAATACAGTGCACACATTATATAAGATAAACTACTTTTATGGTGTTTTTGTGCTTTTTGGAACTGTGTGAATGTTCTTCAATTCTGCATTTCTTTTTACGAGTTAAGAGATTATAAATCTGCATGTCCTGCACGTATCAGACTGAATGTTTAACATTTGTAAAACGTTCAGGACCACGCGGCCACCCATGATTTTAAATCTGTGAGCCTGTTAGATTAACTCTGAACATTAGGCACAGTTACATGTTACATCAATATCTAAATGTCAAGCAGGAGACTCCACTGATCCTTACACAAGCAGATCTCAATGCAGCCGCTCTGAAGCGCCAGTGTTTGTCAAAGCGGCTGCTAATTCTCCACATGTGTGCGCAGAACAATACGCATTTGACATCTTCTGATGCTTAGTCAACCCTGATAATGTAGCATGGCTTATTTGTTGACCAAGCATCAGCTTATTTTAAAACGCTGGGCTTCACTTCAGGAATGAAGACTTTGTAGCCATAGAAACAGACGTGTCACATGATGCTTGCGCTGTCAGTGAGGATTGTGTACCTCGAGAGAGAAAGCTTCTCCGCTGACAGCTCCTTATGAGCCCTACAGAATAACAATCCACATTCAACTTCAGTCACTGGCACTCGTTCAGTTAATTCATGCATTTTCTTATTCCTGCAATTGATAATTATGAATGAATGATTCGGGATAGGAACTCTTCCCTTTTAATTGTAGAAAAGAAATGGAAATGCATGTATTGTGTATATTTAGGCTAATTATGCCAGAATGATTATGATTATTTAGTAATAGTAAGCAGTGTTATGGATGTGATTTTGAGTTTTCCGAAGATAACAATCGTAGTAAGAAGTTTAACCTTTCTAAAAAATCAACAACATAAAAATAACTAGTCAGATACAAGCAAACAGAAAGTAGCTTTAAAGATTTAAAAGGGGTCTTAAATTGATTTATACAAATTTTACTTCAGTCATGCCAATAAAATTAACTGGATATGGCAGTAAATATTATACAGTAAATATTAGATATTAGAATATTAGAGAGAAAGGACAGTTAAGGGGTGTATCAGTTTGCTCATCTTATAAAGTTGCATGTGCAACACAACAGTAAAATCAGAAATATTGTACAGCATTTGTCACAATACAACATTACTTGCTTGAAAAGCTACTTTTAATGCATGCACTATCGTGTTTTTTTTTTTTTTTTACTTATTTGGTAAAAAAATGAATGCAAGACAGAAACATTATAGTGCATGGCCTCTGTGGGCTTCCTTATGTTCTCTTTTATGGCGTTATGAACTCCAGATTTAAGTGTTTTTTTAAATGGCTCCAGTTCTACACTCAATAGATGGACTTCATGCTGTCTGCTCATTTTGCTCAAACCTCAGAAATCTGAAGGTTTGTACTTACATTCTGAGTCTGCCTTATGCACAGGTTTCATTTGGGTCTGTGCAGGGTCAGCGTCAGAGCTAATGCGGTCATATGGATGCTCCAGGTCACATCTCTCTTTGAACAGGCTTTGCATATTTTCAGTTTGCATGAGCAAAGCAGCTCTAGCTGGAAATGACAAACCAAAAGCATGTTCTCGTCACTTTGGTCTACAGATCTAACCAGTTACAAACAAACTTAGAGACATGGTTACATATTGAAACATGTTTTTTTATTTTTATTTTTTTTATGACAGTTGACAACCTAAAACTGCATGTCATTAAAAGGTGAAAATATTATATGCAACAGAAAAAGTTTTTAAAATATTAATCTTTTCAAATATTTATAAGATACATCATAAAAAAGATTCAAGTCATTCTAATAATGGATTGTTAATGTGTTTTGAATAAATTTTATATGTGACAAAAACAACAAAAAAAACAACAACAACAACAAC
Source organism: Carassius auratus (assembly GCF_003368295.1). Lineage (NCBI taxonomy): Eukaryota > Metazoa > Chordata > Actinopteri > Cypriniformes > Cyprinidae > Carassius > Carassius auratus. The sequence goes on along the minus strand of NC_039273.1, from coordinate 25,815,887 downwards.
GCCACATCAATGAACTAAAAATGAAGGTTTAGTCTCGGTTAAAGACTTTATCCAGAATACATTATAGACAGATTTATCACAAAATAAATACAGGATGCATAATCATAGCCAATATGTTAAGACTTTATCTTAAGAACTAGTTTGAACAACTAGCTGTAGACGAGAGGTAATCAGTCTTTTTCAAATTCAAATTAGATCAATCTACCTTTCTGTAACCTACAAAAAAAAAAAAAAAAGATGACTAACTTTTAAAGGCTAGTCTAAACAGTTTGTGAACTTTCTTCAGGTTCGGTTTTACTTGGTCACTTAAAAAACATCTCAGACCTTCCTTTGCTGATTGAGACTTCAGAACTTCTTTATTTGGAAAAAAACTGAACGCCTTCACATTTTCTAGTTTTGTTAACTTGAACCGCTGAGAGAGACACAGATCTGCTCACTTTCCAGAGTGAAGAAGAGAGAAAGAGAGAAAAAACGAATTAATGTCTTGCTCATTGGAGTTCAAAAGTTATACCGAAATCACAACAAACAAACAAAACTGAATAAATCCACATCAAACAAATAATCTGTCAATGTTTTTCTATAGAAATGCCTTCAAACCGTGCCGTTTAATATGAGCGGCTTCCCTCAGAGACCTCGCGGCCTTGCTCAATAAAAGCACAAGAATCCTCCCTCCTCCTCCTGACTGTGCGGTTATGAGATAACTAACACAGCAAACAGCCGCGGCGGTTTAGCCGTGGGTCAGGGAGAAGCCGTCATTCATTTTGGCAGGACGTTAAAAGCCTCTCCTCCTGCTCTCTGCAACTAAATTGCCTTTGAATGTTTGCTGAGCAGAGCATCATGGGAGCGAGTGCAGTCACGCCGGCCCGAGGAATCTGGTTGGTAATCCTTCGATTTGGACTGGAGTAGCAGCCAATCGGATTTGGAGCATATTGTTTTGTTTAATTATGGGTGAAGCATCCGGTCTAAGCCAGGAGGTCAGGCCGGCAGGTGGCTGAATGAAGACAATAAGCCGCGGTCTTATCCTCGGCTAAGACCTGCCATGACTCTCTGCTCTCATTGGCATTCAGAGGAAACCTGTGTCCACAGGGCGGCTCGCTAACAGACAGCTTAGCCCATGTCAACAAATCCCAGTCCACCTGGGCCAAAAGAGCAGCATGTTGATCTGCGTAAGGCGCTAAAGCCAAACATGTTGTGCTATTGTTTTGACCATCAGAGGCTAAGAGGATAAGATACGTACGATAAGAGAATAGGATCAAACCTCAGTGACTCTCCAAGGCACAGACGATCCGATAGATCACCACTGACCTTTTCAGTCTGTCATTGAGCAAAAACAGCAGAGCCGCACTCTTGTGCTTTCAACACATTTATAAAGCTAGGAATCTGTGTTTCCTTTTAAATTAAATCATATTTTATATATCTTGTGGTTACTGTTTATTTTAAATTAAATAAATACTAGATAAATCAACAAAATAAATATAATAATTATTGAATGTAATATAATTATATAATAATCAAAAAAATAAATTAACTTAATTATTTAAATAGAAAAATGGAGAAGAGTGTGTAATATTAAAACTATTACATTTTTGTGTTATAATAATTGAATCTAAGAGCCTGTTGCCTTGGAGAAATTAAGTAAATAATCTTAATCTTAAATTAAAACAAATAAAATTAAATAAAAAAAAAATTGAAATTTAAACCGACCGAATAAAATAATATATTGTGGTAAATATTATTTTTTAACAATTAACTAAACAAATACAAAAATAAATAAATGAAAAATGAAATTAACTAAATAATAAATAAAGAAAGAAATAATAAAAATTAAAAAAAAACTTAAAGAAAATAATGAAACATACTTAAAACTATCTTTTCTATTTTTTGTGTTCAATCCAAGAAACCTGTTGTCTATACAGAAACGTTGCATCCAAAAAATATTTTTATTGCTATCATTTTTAAATGTGTGATGTTCAGGGTTTATTATATTTGTATGTGTCTGGTCATAAGCAATATTTTGTGAAGTGTGCTGTGAAAATCTTTTTTTTTTTTTTTTTTTTTTTTTTAATCCTTGACTCTAATTGGTGAGATGATTCTAATCTAACAGATTATTGCATCATTTTCATGTCTCTCAAATCACACAATATAATAATTTCAGCTCAAACCCATTGAATTATTTAATAAGTGTGGAAGCATATACAGTCAGATGGTCATTATGGCGAAACAAACAGCAGGTTTATTAAGTGTAAATTACCAGCTGACTGCAAATCATTCCTTATTATAGCTAAATCATTCAGATGTGATTCTGACCTTGATCCGTGATTCATTTCTGCCTGTTAATGATGCTGTGTGTGTTTTATGAGGATACGTGATTCTCACGTGTGCATGTGCTGTTATAATTCCCTTCAGGTTAGAAGATCTGTTTTAAACACAGCTCTTTTCAGACGTTACCAATCAAACATGTCTCCTCCATTACCACACACTTCAAACCAGCTTGTCAGGCGCTTTGATCCCAGATGTAAACAGACTGCATGATATGACTTTTAATTAGAATTTCATTCTAGTTTACAAACCGCTGTGACTCTTAGACTTCCAACTACCAGCACCAAAACACAGACAGCAATACACAGATGCTTGTGACACACAGGGAGGATATCTGACACTGTAAAAACAAAACTGTGACATTTACGGTAAAACATTGGCAGCTGTGAACTTGCCAGAACTTCACCATTTAAAATATTGTAGCAACATTTTTGGTTTTACAGACTTAACTTAAATGCACAATAAAGAACCATATTTAGTTAACTAATGCAATGTTAATAAACCAACATATTGAAGTACGAATATCTGTTTTGAACCATTGTAATACTGATAACCACCAAAAACAGGTGGTGATGAGAAATTCAGATGATGACATGATTAATCAAAGCTCTTCACAAACAACTTTTCCACAAGCTGAGAGGGATATACTAACACACACACACACACACACATTTGTTTTTGTGAAAATTGGGGACATCCCCACTTAAGTTGCGAAAACAAGTAATTTTTTAAGTCTTTTAAGTTTAAGTTAATTTAATATTTATATTTTAATTTATTTTAAATTTAGTAATAATTAAAATGTTGTAATTACATTTTATTTATTAAGTTGCAAAAGCAAATAATTGAATAAAAAGCAAGTTTTTAAAGTTGAATTTAATATTTAGATTTTAATTTATTTCAATTTAATTTATTTTATTTTAATTTGTAATAATTAATTAATTAAAATCATAATTAATAATTACAAATGTAATCATATAGTTTTTGTTTTCGTTAACAATAACAACACTGAGCCACTGCCATTTGAACATTGTGGATGGCAGAATTACTCAAAGCTGAAACTAAACGACCTGTAAGTCTTCACAAATGATGCTGTTAATGTCTTTTACACTTTTAAAATATAAACATTACATGTCAGTCAAGTGGCATGGCTGATGGGAATTTGGCTCTTCAAGTTTAGGGTTAGGACATTTGAAACTTACTTTTTGAGTTACTTTTTTGTGATATGGCTCATATCCTTATCTTGACTCTACCTTCAGCTTCTGCACCTTTGGAGATCTTTCAGAGCTGTTGTGCATCAAAAACATGTTACATTTCTCAAACTAACCCACAAGGGGTTGATACAGATCTTGAGGTTTTCCCTTTGATGGACAAATTGAAAGTACGGCTCAGAGTCAGAGAGCTTTGTGTGGGTCAGTCTGTTGATATTAAGCCATCCATTTAATCAGTGGTGTCAAAAGTATTGGCATTAATTACTCAAGTAGAAGTATAGATATTAGGGTTTAAAAGGACTTTTGCAGAAGTTGAAGTATCAACTCAAGCTTTTTACTCAAGTAAAAGTGTAAAAGTAGTGGTTTAAAAAACTACTTAGTAAAAGTAAAAGTAATGTAAGGGGAAAAAAATGCCATTAAGAACAAAAGCTTAGTCCGCGCCTCGGGCCTAATGTGCACTACCCCACCTCCTCAAAAAAACATTTTTCTAAAGGCCATAGGCCATAATGACTATAATGTTATTTTAAAGGTCCTATGACATGAAAATTTCACTTTCTGAGGTTTTTTAACATTAATATCAGTTCCCCTAGCCTGTATATGCTCCCCAAGTTTCTAGAAATTTTAATCGGTGTAAATCGAGATTTTTCTATCTTTCTCTGCCTTTGAGAAAAGGGAAGCTCAAACGGGCTGATCTTGAATCTCCTCGTTGTGACGTGGTAAGGAGAATTGTTACCTCCCCTTTCTCTGCTTTGCCCGCCCAAATATTTACATTTAATTCAGTCGCAATGTCGTTACAAACAGACTTTTATGATATGGATTCGACAGCACCGGCACAAACAGTGAGTAACAGTGTTCATTAATGCCTGATCTGTGATCAGTGATTTCTGATGTGTAGCTAATCATTCAAGTTCACACAGACTTTCTTTCTAAATCGTTTAATACTTATGCATCAGTGAATCAAGCCAGTGACTAAACGATCAACTTCACGTTGTTTTTCTGAGTAGCATGAAACAAATCTGTTATTTAAATTGTGAAAATCTAAAAATGCTTTTTATTTCAAAATTTTAAATGTAAAAATCATACTAACAATATAAGTACACCTAAGGAAACATTAAAAAGCATTTAAAGAAAAGGAAATAATCCATGTCATGGGACCTTTAAAATGTTCATGTTGAAAAATTTGGGATGCTCTATTTTGGATGACTAGTTGCATATAAGTATTGTTATGGTGCAAAAATCAAACTTCAGAGGCATGTCATCAATAACCTTTAATGGAATGTAAATGTACATCCAAGATTAGCTGCAGGAATCTGCGAGGGCAATGGACAAGAACATTGGTGCAGGCTTAGTAACAATTACACTTGTAACGTTGTCTATTTACAGTAAACATTATAGTGCTGTCAAAATGAATGATTAATCCAAGTGATTAATCAAAAACTAAAAATGACTAAAAATCCTGATACCTTCTTGACTGATAGCTTCCTGTATTCGGTACATAGGTCTGCTATATCCACAGTGTGTGTGTGTGTGTGGGGTGGGGGGGGGGGGGTAATGAGTTACAAAGTTGGTATAGCAAACGCAAACGATAATTTTTTAAAACGCCTCGCTACTGAACAACCTACAGTACCTAAATTTGCAGATGACGAAGAGAAAGCACCCATTTGGTTAATGAGCCAGTGAGAAATAATAACTTTTAAGTAGGGTCCAGTGCCTTTTCGATACTTTTAAAACGGTACCAGCTCCTAAACGATGCCTGAACGGATACTTAAAAAAAAAAAGAACTAAGGATGACATTAAAGAACATTACAAGTATTTAAAATAAATCCATAGCTTTCACCTTGGATGCTCTCATTTCCCAAGTTTTAAGCCAGTTATTTATATCTTTTGCTGTAGTGTCTCAGTAGGAAATATCAGTTTCCCATTAATTTTAATAATAATCTAGTGCGATTTTGAATGCACAAGCAGTCTGACAACGGCAAAATGATTGTTTGGACATGTAAACTGATATTTTATACTGACACACTACAGCAAAATGTATAAATAACTGGCCGAACACCATTCTTTAAAGTGAAAATACTAACATGCCTAAGACTTTTGCACAGTAGTGTATGTATAAAGTATGTATGATTAAATTAAGTATGTTTAAATAAGTGTAATTAAAGTGTTCGTTCATATGTTTTAAGGGATAAATTGTCGGTGGAGGAAACAACTGTGGTGTGATGAATGGTGACAAGTGAAAACTTTACAGTAGATCTATCTATCAATCTATCGATGAACACATACCTTGTGTCCTCTGTTTGTGTTTAAGTGCAGTCCGCCGCGGTCTGCGGATTGAAGAGCACGCTGAAAGACGGAGAGGAGACCGGTCTGACGCCAGTTTCATATGAAATTTAAAGGGACTGACTCTGAGGCGATCGGATACCAGTTCCATACCCAACCCTACTTTTAAGAAATATATTTTTTGATAAACGAACCCAAAACTAAACCCATGTCCTTGCTGGAGTGTGATTTGATTTGTGTCATGTGCAGGTTCGATGGATCGCGTACAAACCAATATGGTGTCGATATATATTTATATCTCTCATCCAACCATAATCAAATTCACTCCATCTGGATGGCGCGATTTATCTGGATAGGTTTTTTTTTTGTTTGTTTTTTATGATGACAAGCCAGAATGAAAACAAGCCGAAATGAAATAGCAGTATCGAAGTAGAAAGTACAGATACTTGCATGAAAATGTAAGGAGTAAAAGTAAAAAGTCGGCTGAAAAATAATTACTCAAGTGAAGTATAGATACCCAAAATTTATACTTAAGTAATGTAACGAAGTATTTGTACATCTTTACTTGACACCTCTGTATTTAATTGGGTATAATTAAATTGGATGAATTACTTTGATAAGTTTGCTCATTAAATAAATGGAATTTTAGATTCTAAAAAAAGTCGGAAATGTTTGATTATTGTGTGTCTTTTACAGTGACTGAAAGCATATTTTATGAGTGGAGGAAAGAGTAAGCGATCTCTGAACACAGAGAATCTCTCCGGTCTTTCTCTGCAGTCCCCAAAGTGAAAGGGAGAAGGGGGGCCATGTAACTCAGAAGCACATTTTGACAGATCATTTTTCAGGCATATGAAAGGCAGAACCCCAAGCGCAGAGGATGAGTCGGATATCGAATGGACCTGCGTCGCTAGAGAGAGTCTAATTCTGACCACCAGACTAAGCTCAGATGTGCCCTGTCTCACACACAGACACACACACAGAAAGCTGTATATGACAGCTCTTAATGCTTTACTAACAGTGTTTGTGTGCTGCTGGTTCCACTCGCTGACTACATACATATATATATATATATATATATATATATATATATATATATATATATATATACATATATATATATATATATATATATATATATGTATATATATATATATATGTATGTATAAATTTTTTTAAAATGAATAAATTAATTGTTGAAATAAACATTTACTTTACACATTCTCAAAGTTGGGTTGAGAGCTGGGTCTATACTAGGTCTATACTATACTATGATGACTTTCACCTTGATATTTTAGCACGGGTGTATACCTAGCTGAATTGCACTGTAGAGGGAGAGAACGAGTCTTCGAACCTGTGTGTATGCCTACTGTGAAATTGCCACATCAAACGTGACGTGCCAACATGGATGCAGCTGAAGCCGCCTGGTTTGCTTCAGGGAACCTTTTTTTTTTTTTTTTTTTAAGAAGCTTCCCATTGGAAACCTCGACAAGACTCTCGCCTGTTTCACACATACTCTGTCTGCAGTGCATATGCAGTCCGTGTGCAGTTCGTATGTGGTGCTGAAGCAGCACAGACTCATACTCATTATGCTTTCGGTACGTAAACGATCGCTGCACTGCTGCAGACGCACCGCTCCTGGAGATGGAGGACATTCCCTTGTACCTTCCTAGACCCTGACATTTCTCAGACAAAACACAGCCGGGCTCTCCTGGAAACCCCAATTCACTCAAGTCAAAGGCATTCTAGAGTGGGCCTAGCACAACCTGCTATTGTTGAGGGCAGCGCATATGCAAGGCATTGGCTCAGTTCCTTCCATTATGCTTTTCCCCCGATCACTCTGATCCCCCAGGTCATCAGATAAATCTGGGAAGATGCCCACAAGATCCTCTTGATAGCCCCTCTGTGGAGGAGCCAACCGTGGCTCTATGACCTGTCACAGCTGTTGCTAGCAGAGCCATGGCCGATCCCCTTGAGATGGGACATCCTCTCTCAAGCGAAGGAATGATATGCCACCCCAAACCCGAGCTCTGGGCTCTCCATGTATGGCCTCTTGATGGGAGTCAGTAGACCTTTTCTCAGAGAGTGTCGTGAATTCCATATTACAGGCTAGAGCTCCATCCACAAGGCACCTCTATAGCCTTAAATGGTCAGTTTTCACCACCTGCTGCACAGCCCAGAGTGAAGCCCCTTTCACTTGTGACATATCGCAGATATTGTCCTTCCTCCATGTCTATGTCGTGGCTATTGGAGCTTCTCATGCTCCTATAGCTGGGCAGTCTGTGGGTAAGAGCAACTTGGTTGTTCATTTTCTGAAGGGGTCCAGAAGGCTAAACCTTCATCGCCCCTTCACTATCCCCACATGCGACCTATCCATGGTTCTTAGTGGACTCAAAGAGCCGCCCTTTGAACCACTTCAAACTGCCAACTTATATTCTCTGTCATTGAAAACTGCTCGGATAAGGGCGCTAGCATTGGTTAAGCAAGTAGGAGACTTACAGGTGCTCTCCGTGAGCCCCTCTTGTCTTGAGTTCGGGCATGGCCTCCTCGTGGGGGTGGTCTAGTGGTGTGTCTATCGCAGAAATATATGCGGCGGCCAGCTGGGCCTCGCTGTCAGAATAAGCCCCACCACCATGGTCGGCTTTGCTCGATTTCCAGCCAAGGAGCAGGACTACGTCCGAGCCTCTGGTTCTAGCTTTTCCCCTAAACGTTCCCAGGCCCTTTGGTGCCTGAACTCTATGAGCTCATCAAGATGAATGTGACTATTGCATCCCCGAAATGTCTGGGATATTCTTAGGTGTTCATTACAAGCCCTTCTTTGTGCTTTAGATGAATACTCGGTCATCCTTCCTAATGGCATAGTACGCAGTATGAGGTTTAGTATTGAAAGGGAACGTACTCAGTTCCCAACGTAACCTCAGTTCCTCCTTTAGATATGGAATGAGTACTGCATACTTTTCCGTGCCATTCACAAGGACACCTTCCATTGTCGCTTCAGTCGAATTTAATCAGTTTGCCTGGGTAAGACGACTGCTTATATAGCCCCATACCCCGCCCTTTTTGGTGGCCCCGGGCACGCTCTGCCGTGCCGCCATTGGTTAGTTTCTGTCGAACTCCACGAACCAATGGTCATGCAGTTTCACTGCGTGATTGAAAAAGGCTTCAGAAATCTGAGAAAAAGGACTTTTCCATGTAGCATCTAGCCTAAGGCATATGATGCAGTACTTGCTCGGTATCTAAGGGACCCGATGTTACATTAGTAACAGAATATGTTTGTACTGCAGAAAAACTATTAAACATATGATAGAATTTCAGGAGAAATGTTCATAATGAGACATCTGATCTTTGACTGCAAGACTTTGTGATTTTGGCAAACCTGAATGCAGTTTGAGATATTTAGATCTCTTCTGAAACTCATGTCACTTGGATCTTCACACATGTGAAGTAGGAGAATTAGAAATGTAGCAGAAACAACTGAGATCTCAATTGTGATTTTTCCTGTGGCTGGTGATGATTGCCACAACTGTAATAATTTATTTCCCATAATAGTGGCTCTTTTCCACTGACCCCTGTGGCTGAATTATTAATCGCACTCCACCAGCCGGCATCCAAAATCGATCAATCATTCCATCAACCCAGAAAATCTTCAAGTCTGGATTTGTTATCATAATACACCACAAAACAAGCTGTGCCCTTCATGGAGCCATACTTGAAGGTCATAAGTTTACATTGTGACAGATTGTGCAGTTTAGAGGTGAAGTCATCGACATGAATTTGTGAATATGTCGCTGCACACTGAAAGTTCTCTCATATGCAGTTTTTGTGCATAAATGCCAGCTGACAGACTCTTACAGAGACAGATATATGTATAGAAGGATGCAATGCTCAGACAGCTCAGCTCAGAGCCAAAAGTGTGTGTGTGTGTGTGTGTTTATGTATGTTTGCCCACCTGTGTTGGTGTGTGTATGTGTGTGAGCTGATCAACTGGCGGCTGGAGCTTTGTAACTCTGCACAGCAGATTCGTGGATGACAAATAACTCCCCGGGAAGTCTTGGCGGCGTCTGGCTATATTTTTTCTGTGGGGTCACCTTGCTATACTCGCACAGTTTGCTTCTTACAGAGTGATAAATTCAACAGTTCATACATTGTATCAGAGAGACGCTGAAAAGCTGCAGCTGTGAGTTCATTTATTTGGAACTTGTATCAGTTGAACTTATCAGTTGAAGTGTTACGGAGAGACCTAGAACAGATATACTACAGTTTTTTTCTATTTAAAAATGGTCAGTGAAATGAGGTGATACATTTTCTGACAATACTGATCAATTGTATGTTAAATGTTGAGCAAAATGCTTTTTAAGCTTTAATTTCTATTCTTTTTACTTTAGGGATTGTATTATTTAAAAGCTTTTTTTTTTTTTTAGATTTACTTTTAAAGTTTTCTAGAGCATGTAACACGACATTGGAATGCAACATTTTTCCAAATTGAAAGTGTGAGTACATTTACTGAAACGTTTTATTTTTCGGTCAACTATTTTTTTTTTTTTTCGTATTTAGTTACTGACTGTAGGTTTTTAAAAGCTATTATACTGTATGTAAATGATGTTTGCAGTAAATTAATTCTCTCATCTCCTCCTCTCTGGGTGTCCGGATATTAATGCTCAGCAGTCATCTCCTGTTCTCTGGTGGCTTGTGTTCGTGTTGTGTGTGTTTTATTGATGTATGACTTTGTGTCTGTCTTTATCTATGTAGTACTTGCATCCAATATTCCAAGTATATAAAACTAAATAGGAGAACTAAACAAATCAGTTATATGGGAAAATCGTAACAAACAAATTCACTCTTTCCCACTGAGAGAGAAGACAATCTTTATTATGTTATTCAGAATTTTAATAAGACAGCAAGGTCACAGCAGTTCAGGCAAATGAAGACGGTGCTTTTAGTCATTCCCAGTGGGAATCTGGATGATGCGCTGCTTCTAAACAAACCAGGATGAAACGTGGGAATCAGTTAGCAAGACTATCAGTCAAAGAGCAGGTGTTTGTTTTTTTTAGCTTTGAGACACTATTATAGTTATTAATATTGTGAATTAGTTTTTATTTAATACATTATTAATATATAATTTTGTAATGTTTGGCCTCTATTTTCCTCATATCTGGTACAGAAGTGATGTTGAGTTGGAAGATTTTGAGTTCATACTCTTTTGTAAAGCATTTTCAAAGCAATATGTTTGTAATCAAAACATGATGTATTTCACCAATTCGTTGAATTGAAATCAATTTGCTAAAATGAATTTGACTTTTCAAAGCTAATTGAGAGAGATGTAATAAGACAGCATTGTTGATTTTGTTTAAAAAAATTTAATGTGAAACAAGAAATGTAGTATTTAGTACGCTACAGTACAAATGCTGAGGAGCCGCCAAACCTCAGTAATTCACTAAGTGATTTTTTTTTCTGCATTCAGATTAATTTATTTGTCTTAGTTTTCAAATGCATCTGCTTCTCTGCAGAAAGTTTAGCAATTTTTTTTTTTTTTTTTTCAACATTTTGCACTTGAATAAAAAAAACATTTTGGTTTTGCATTACAGCCACAGGCAGGTTAAACCGCAAATCAGCACAGACAATGCTTAATCTTTATCTGCTACAGTATGTGTATTTTTACAAAAACTAAACTATTTTGAGAACAGCTGAGCTATGTCACACCACTGAAGAAAATGTAGTTAAAAAGATCCCAAAATTTGGTCATCGTTTACGAACTAAGTATTTAATTTTTTCAAGTGAACGCATGTAATGTATTATTTAGGTAGCACTTTACAATAATAAACTAGTGCGTTAATACACTTTGTTATATTAACTAACATTAACTAATTGAACCATAAGGAAAAGTGTTATTTGTTATTAAAGTAGCCTCTATATATATATATATATATATATATATATATATATATATATATATATATATATATATATATATATAATGTTCACAAAAACACTTACATAAATTAAAAAGAGAAGCAAGCAAGTGTGCATGATTTGGCGTTGCAGCCAATACAAATAGTAACTCTTTACCTAAATCCTGCGTTTGGACCAGATTAGTCTTGCATAGCTAGTCAGCTGAAAGTCTGGTCTGGTCCAACAACAGTTCGTTTCATTCAGCATCAAATTTCAGGGAGTGGAAATGTCAACACAATAACACACCAGTGAGTAAAACTCTCAAACGTATTTTAAAGATTCTATGCCGCAAACTTTAAACATTTTACATACTTTTGTATATCCAGCATTTGGTTGATCCTGATGAGCGCTCAGCGTCACAGTTGTAAACTCGATGGCTTTCTTCTTTCGTGTGGTGGTTTGGTACCACAGCCTTTTTGTTTCCAGGCTGAACGTTAAAGAACGCGACACACACATCTCATGGCAATCCTGTATATTCAACCAATCCGATGATGACTTCGACATGCCTGAAGTTTTTCCACTTTTGTGTCCCATATGCATCAAACGTTTAGGCAATGGTCCATGGGTGTGATGTCTGAGGCTGAGACTAGGACCAGATTGTTTGCAAAATCACACGTGCTTCTGAAATTATCATCTTTTGCTATATAGTGTAGTAGTTTGTGTGTGTCAAGTCAAGTTAAGTCAACTTTATTTATAAAGCGCTTTAAACAAAATACATTGCGTCAGAGCAACTGAACAACATTCATTAGGAAAACAGTGTGTCAATAATGCAAAATGACAGTTAAAGGCAGTTCATCATTGTATTCAGTGATGTCATCTCTGTTCAGTTTAAATAGTGTCTGTGCATTTATTTGCAATCAAGTCAATGTTATCGCTGTAGATGAAGTCATATGTGGCCGCTTGTCAAGGATTACATTTATTTAAATTCAGAACAGAATTTTGTTGTATACAGCATGCAAAGAGCGCTCCCAATAAATGTATAAAAAATTGTCACTCATCACGACTTCACAACGTTCCAAAAAACTAAAACAATGAACGTGACCAGACGATGAAACTTTTTATAATGTCTTTGTTAGAAAGAGGTTATGTGCATGATAGAAATAAGCACTCGACAAAAAATTGTGACTTGAGCAGTGAGTGCGTGGATTCTAACCTGAACACCTCTGGTTGGTCGTTGGGTTTTAGAAATGAACAAACATGTCTGTTATTGGAAGCATTGCTCACCTCTGTGAAAATGCATTGTAAAATCGTTTGATGCTTTTTATTTCATTATGCTATTATTATGAAAAAAACAGATCTTAGACCAGGGGTTACGGGCAGCTTTTCCAAATAAACGCAATCAGAAGTAACAGTGGGCAGTTGTATTATAAGACTATTATACACACTAAACTCAAGTCCGACTGTCTCTCTCCTCTGGGGGGGGGGGGGGGGGTTTCTTCTCTGAGCACAACAAAAATAAATAAAAAAATAACTCTGAGAGTGAGTAAATCCCAACAAACATACATCCATAATATAATTCAGATGATTTTAAATGTTTGTTTGGTCGGTCTCGTTTGAAAGGTCTCATCTTCGCTGTCTAAAAATGCTCGTTCCCTCATTAAAATCATTCTTGGAAAAACTGCAGAGTGCAAAGTCCAAGTGCAGAGAATCAGAGTCCTGTAATAGTGTTTGACCTCTGTGTCTGACCTCTGACAGCAGCTTACGTCTCTTCATGCCTCTGTCTGTCCAGCTCTCCTCACAATAAAGCCGTCCATTAGACAGAGAAATGCCACCTGCTCTCGCCGGATGTGTTTTATTTGCTGCGGCATATTAGGTATGACAGGCAGATGGAATAACTCATCAGTGTGTGTTTGTGCCACTTGCAGACTTAATGCACCATATGCGGCTTATTTATTTAAGGGTTTTCGTGGCCAAGCCAAGCAAGATGTCTCTCAATATTTTAATCACGTAAATGTATTACATTAACAGACTTTATGCATCACCATGGCAATGTGAGTAATGAATTGGTACGGCTCATTTTTCGTGTTTTTACATATGTGAGGGCGATATTATAGTGCATTTGCTGCCAGTGCTGTGAAACTGCCAAAGTCATTAACACCTCATTAATGCACTAAGTGGCAAGACACTTTATTTGTTCATTCATCTGCACTCTGATTAATTGCTTTGTCTTATTGCTTTTTTAATATAATCCTTTGTTATAGGAGGTCAGAGTCCTATCTGCTCCTGTGTAGAAAATTCAGCAGAATGTCATTGTTTGTTTAGTCACTATTTGTTTTTGTTTTTGGAAAAAAAAAATGATTTTGCTTTATAGCCACAGGAAGTTTCAATCCACAGAAAATTTGAAATTATGACACATCTAAATAGTTTCTACTGTAGCATTTTACATCAAATCTTTATATTTCATTTATTTTATCTTGAAGTTATTGATTTATAGAGTAATAAGATATTACTTTACAATTTATACTTTATTTATAAAAATTGATATATTTATTAACATAATTTTTAATCATTATTTTATTATTTTTATTATTATATTAATGATAATCATCATCATCAAATAATCATAATAATACCACAAGCAGGTTATGGCATAGAAAAAGCCAAAATTATACATACATTTGTGTTATATCGACATATTTTCTAGCATTTATCTTTATTTATTTTTATTTTTTTATTGTCTTATACTGAATAATTCAAATGTGCGAAAGCAGCTCATGTATGTTCAGCTCATGTTCAGCTCATGTTCAGCTCATGTCATCCGTCCATCTTATTTTCATCCACCTGTCAAACAGAGAAACTTTTCACCATCAGTTCAGTTCATGATGGATAAAATCCATCCCACCCTACATATTCTTTCTCATTGAATATCCCATTTCACTTGTAAATGCATCAGACTGAAAGCAGAATAAGCCGCGCGGTGATCGATGCTGTCTCTGCCTGCAGACACATGTGAATCCAACCAGTCACTGAGCAATCAACTCACGCTCCTCTCCCTCTTTCCCTCTTTCACGTTCACTCTCTCTCTGATGGTACATTTAATTCCCTGATATGTAATTAAATCTCAGGATCAAGGTTGTTAGTGCATCGAGTAGTTATTTGGGAGACATCTGTGGAATACATTCTCTCATTCTATTCTTAAAAACAAGATTTTTACATTTCTAGTGAAAAATGTTCATGTAGAACTCATCACCACAGCTGTGGCTGAAAAGTTGCTTGTTGGTTGCCTCCCGGCCATTGTGAAATGTGGTTTAATGAGTACAACGTATAGATTATTAATGCACACCAGCTTTGAACATTTGACGCATGTGATAGATATTAAATTGATCAAGTAAAAACATGACAACTCATATGAAGCTATACTTTCAAATAGGAGCTGGAAATCAAAAATGTATCATTGTTTTAAAAAAAGAATAATAATTATGAAGCAACACAACTGTTTTCAACACTGTTAATAATCAGAAATGTTTCTTGAGCAGCAAATCAGCATATTAGAATAATTTCTGTAGATCATGTGACACTAAAGTTGGAGGAATGAAGCTGAAAATACAGCTTTGGTCAGAATTATATTTTTCAACATATTCACCTAGAATTTTTTTTTTTAATTGTAATGATATTTCATTTTTTACTGTATTTTTGATCAAATAAATGCAGCCTTGCTAAGCAGAAGAGACTTCTTTTAAAAACAAAAATCTTGCAAACCTCACATTTTTTAACGGCAGTTCACATAAAATCAGAATATAAAAAGAACTACGACATCTATGCTTAGAATTTGAATATAAAATCAGCGAATAAACAGAATCAGATTATTGATTAGATGGAAAACACAATCAAATCAAGACACTTCAGCCCACATGAACATCCTGATCAGCTCTAAATACTTCAGCATAACCTGTAATCTTGCATAATATTCTTAGCCTTTAGCAAACAATGCTATATTAAATATTAAGTTGAATATTTCATTTTATTTAATTGCAAATGCGCTTAATGTAATATCATGTAATACTCATGTAATATGCTGCTTACTTCATGATGTTTTGCTGCTGGTGAGAGTATGATACAGATGCGGTCAGAGGTGTTGTACATTAAGTTCTTGACACACTTAATATACTGTGGAGAGCTGTACATTAATGTGATCCTAATCACATGCTTGGGCTGTAACTCTATTACCTGTTTAAGTTACTAATGTCTTATGGGAAACTTTGTGAGTGCCCTTGGCAATACATTCTCCCAGATGTGTTGTATTTCCTCAGTAGATTCAGAGCGCAGTGACGGCCGTCTGCTGATTGAAGCTGTGTGTGGGAGAGTTTGCAGGAAAGTATATTTTTACATTTTCTGAAGGAAATATGAGTGGTGCTTGCCTGATTCTAGGCAGTTATGGCTGGCTGCCAGGATGCTATTTGCTCACTAAGGTGTTTTAAATGTGTTTTTTATGCTAAATGGTAGCTGGGGCTTTGCTATGTGCTTGCTTGTGAGTCTGAAGTAAAATATCCAAACCTGCAACTGGAACTATATAGAAATTCTGGTCATAAATATGTTTTGACATTGTCCTGCACCTGATATACTGTCCTGGTGAAAATGTTACGTCTTAGAACTTTGTGTATTTGATTAGATTTGATTCAGTTTGGTTTGATTTAATTTAATGACATTTTTAATTGTATTATTTTATTTATCATTTTATTTATTTAATTTCTATTTTATTTAATTTACTAAATTTACATTTTTCAGATTTTGTCCTCTATATAATATGAATAATTAATAATAATAATAATAATAATAATAATAATAATAATAATAATAATCAAATACAATATTTTCGAAATTCTGGTCCTCAAAAATGGGTTTTAATTAACTGAATTGAATTGAATTGAAGATTTGGTTATTTATTTAATATAAGCAATATATTTATGTTGTCCTGAAGGCAATACTAAACATTATCTGTGAAATTTTGGTCCTTAAATATGTTTTGAGGTCCCACCATGCCTATTTTACTGTCCTCTAAGTGAAAAGGGTATCTCAGAGATTCGTAAATTTTTATTTTATTTTATTTTATTTTATTATTTATTTATTTATTTTTTATCCTCATTTAATGTGTGCAATAGTAATAGTTATTTCCTGTGATAATGCTTTCTTGAAGGCATTATTAAAAATAGCTTAAATACCAATGCCATGAATAAATCTAGTAATAGAGTTATAATTTTGTGCTTGCACCTTCCGCATTTGATGGCGTTATGGGAAGAATTCTCAGTGTGCTCAGATAAGACTCAGAGTAAATACTGCGTGTGGATCTGTTGTATCTGTGTTCTCTTTATCAGAACACACAGACAAGAGCAAAACCTTGAAATGTCATTGCCTACGGCTGCAGCCACAATGTTATGAATTTAAGATATCTGGACATTATTCAGTTGTTGTCCTGTGCATGTCACGGTCAAAGTAGAACTATAGAGGGAGAGTGAATGTGTTTTTTTTTTTGTAGATGCAGTGAAGCAGTTTGTCTTTGGCTAGCAGACATACTGAGAGCATCTTCAGAGACTGACATATACCGATAATGCTTCTGTCATTTTGATAATGTCGGCCACTAGACAAAGCTTTTAGATGATGATCGTCCAATTATTCTATGGAAATGGGATCAGCTAGCAATGCAGATACGATTGGGCTAAAATCAGGGTTTTAAATAATGTGAACCTTTATGTGAACATAATACTGATTTGGAGGCCATTATTATTAATGGCAGCAGTCTAACTGATCCAAGTCTTCAGTTGTTCATTTTTATAAGACTTTTTCAGAGAATATGTGGAGTTTTTGGTTGGACTGAACTAAAAACACTTGGTAATCACACACACACACACACACACACACACACACACACACACACACACACACACACACACAAATTAGTACTTCAGTGGTACTTCAGTGGTTCTTTGGGGTGGTTGAGGTGCTACAGAACCTTTTAAGCCCCAGTATAATTATTTAAGAGCATTATATATAAAGGCTTTAAGTACAGTGTTATGAAATATTATTTGTTATTTTATTGTTATTTAAAATGAATTGGATTAATCAGAGCCAGAGTATACGCCGATTGCACATGATGGCGCTCACATGGGTGACATGCTTTCATACAAACATCTTGGCATGTTGACATGAACAATGTGAATAGTTTATTTGGTAGAAGATGCTTCAAGGAGAGATTTCTGGAGGATTTTGAGCATGCTGTAGGGAAGCTTTTGAACATGAGGAGAGGGAAGTGTCGCTCTCTGGACATGCTCCGTTGAGAGATCTCGGGCCGTTCCCGATCACGGCTCCAGCTCCTCGCTCTCGCAGGGCGTATCATCTCAGAGAGACTTGCGCCATCGTTCTGTGTTCATGCCGTGAATCAGAGCTCTGTTGCCATCTGTTAGTGCCAGTACCTTCAGAAATGCTCAAGTATGTCTAATATTAGTGTTTTTTTTCCTCCTCTTTCCCAGCGCACATCCCATTGGAGGCAGTGTCCTGGGGGAGGCCATCTGTCAGTGTGGCTCTAGGTTTGGCCGGACGTCGTAGGGGACGCTTGTCCAGCTCCTGTCTCAGCATTACTACTGTGGACATTATGAAAGCAGTGATTCGAGTAAATGATTTTGGGCCTCTGACCTTGCTCACATCATTTTTATAATTACAAAATAAGTTACATCATCTTAATGCTGATAAAGATAAAACCATGCATTACAAAGACCAATATAGCCACATTTGTTTGTGAGGAGAGAGGCGAAATCGTGCAAATAAGTGTAATGTGAGACACAGTGAGATTTGCATGCTGTGCTGGCAGCCGCGTATCGCTGATCTCTGTGCATGAGTGAGAGGATGCGGAGCTGCATGTGCTTATTAATGTGTGTGTGCTGTACAGTCCAGGACCAACTAAATAGCTGGCTGTCACTCACCACACTAGCTTTATATGTTAAGAGAACTGTAGCATTACAAAAACAATCTACTCTGCCCCCCCCCCCCCCCCTCTCTCTCTGTTGAATAGGCTACACCTGTCTGATTCAGATAGCGGGAGGTTTTATCATCCTAGCTATTTTTCCAGTGCAGAAATGAAATGATAAAGTCAGCAATTTGGAAAGCACAGTATGTGTGTTGTATTCACATACAGACTGAGGACGGGAGAAATAAGCATAATCTCTCACTTGCTTTTTTTTTTTTTATCTCTCACAACGCAAACCATTTTCATATTGAAAAGGTGAAAGTTTCATTGTTTATGTTTGGAAATATTGTGCAAGTACATTTTCTTAAGTGCATGGATTTAGATTAAAGCTGAATAAAGTTACATGAAATTCTGTGTACAATTAATTTTATTTATTTCATTTGGTTATTTAATTTGGTTTCATTTTGGTTCAAAAATACATTTTGCCTTGGAATGGAAATGAAATGAAAATTAATACTGTAAATTTAGATTTAATTTAACTTGAAATCTTTCTTCAAATCTTGTTTTTGGTAAGTGGGTGTTTATTTATTTCTTTATTTATTTTTATCTTAATGCATCCTTGTGCCCTAAAAACAGAACTACTTAACAGTATTCACAATATACAGACAACAAATACAGCATGCACAGCTAAACGTCTATTAAATGACTGTATTTTTAAATTAACTTCTTAGTTACTGGAACTTTAGCGTAATAGTTGTACATTTGATGTCTTTTTTATAATTTATGAAATTTGGAATATAATTGATAAAACATGCATAGATGCTGTTTTGAATGTGTATTGTTTTCTAATCTGTTCAAACTTGTTCATCCTTTCAGCCTCATGACATATTTATTATATGATCTTTTGTATTAATTGTTTATGGCTTGCTGGCATGGTCATTCTCTTATCACAGATCGCTTTCTTTGTGCCATGTTTCACAGGAACTAAATGTCATGCTTTTTTTAATACATCAGGCCTGCCATGAAAAGAATAGCAATAAACCTGCAATGATCTGAATCAATTCTTCGTTAGTTTCACTGAAATTTGATGGGAAAGAACTACACAGACATTATGATTTATTACTAAAATCTAACATAAACACTGAATTGTGCAAAAACATTTATTTTGATAATGTCAAATGTTTTTGTCAATTTGTCAATGTTGAAATTAGCAGCTTAGCAGCAGCTTCACTTTCCTGTAAATTTGCTGAATAAGTGTTAATTGTTTATGCTATTTATGTTAATGGCTACACCAATAGGATTTTTTACATCGTAAATGCAAAATCTGAGACCAAAATCTTTAAAATATTAAATATTTGATGGTTTAAAAGATGTCAGAACAATTCTGTATTAGTTACTTGAGCTAAGAGTGAAAGCTGCAGTGTTTGAAGGAAGACCCTTAGATGACTTTATTTTTGTCCTGACATTTTTGCTATGGGTTTCTTTTCTGGTTTGTGCTGGGAAACAGAAATACAGACAGCTGTCATATGTCAGCTCAGACAGCATGTTCTCCAGCATGAAGCAGCCAGGGAAGCATTCTGACTGCAGACAGACAGTATGTGCAACTGCGGTGCTTTGACAGAAGCTTGTTTTCTTTTGACCTGTAATCATACCCATCATCCAGCAGTAAAGGATCTCTGTTATCTCCAGAGCCTTGCACGAGTTATCCAATCTGGGCCATTAGTGCAGAGTCCTGTGCTACACGGCTTTGCATTCAAGAGATTAAAAATTAATCAGTTTGATGTCTTTTTTCTATCATGCACAAGTTTGGATAGAGGGTGAAAGAGAAACTCCCAGTGCTCAGTCTTACAACGTGACGTCAGAAACCTGATCGGCTGAGGGAACGCTGAGAGAGAGAGAGAGAGAGAGAGAGAGAGAGAGAGAGGATAAACGAGATGTGCAGATAATTATGATTATTAACGAAGTCAGTGAGACAGAACCCATTTCTGAGCTGCTAAGGGCGCACAGAAAATAGCTCAGGAAGAAAACTGTAGTGTGAAGTGACGGCTGGTGCATTAGTGAGAGAAAATGGCCAAAGATTGATGTTATCATCAACAATAGGCTACAAATGACTCCTGACACAGATGCTCATTGTACTTTATTACATTATTAGACTATGATTCTACTTGATCTGACCGATAAAAATCACTTTTTGTGTAACATGGTGTACATTTGGTCATATTAAATAACATATTAGACTTGATTCAAACCAGTTAATGTATTTTCAGGTTATCAGGCAGAAGATTTTTACAATGCAAAGTGCAACAACCCATTCTGAATATTGATCAATTGAAGGCTAACTTCTGATTATTTATTTATCCTTTTGATAAAGTCTAATTTGCATGAACACTGTTACACAGTGATGAGAGCATTCTATCATTCGATTATATTGCTGTGGTATCTTTTAATCACCATGATATTTTGGGGCATGATTTTCATAAATTTCATCAGATGCTTAGGGAGTGAGAATGATTTAGCTTTTTAGCGGTCAATGGATTTGTAATATATTTCAATAAAATAATAAATAAATATTTGATATTTTTTTGGCTAGTGAAAGTTCTGAACGGCTGGTATTTTTGTAGAGGTGAGTTCAAATTGATCGATTAATCATAAATTTCAGACCCTCATTTGATTTTTTTTTTTCTTCTTTTACATAATATTTGTAATATGTTGGGTTACATGTTCCTGAAGACATGAGGTCAGTGCATATGTAAGTGTCCTAATAATAGTATAACTTTCTGATGGAACTATGTGTTTTTCTAAATAAATTTAGATTTAATTTCTTTATTGTCATTGTGAAAGTTGCACCAAAATTCTATGTAGCTCAGTCCAGTCAGCCGCATATAAAAATCTAGATAATCATAATTTAAAAAAAAAATGTCAGGTTGGATGAGTGTTTGGGTAACCTCTCTGGAAATGATTTATTCATTACTTTTGCGAATCCATTTGGTACTGCTAGCAGTGCAAAATGACACACTGTTGCTTTAAGTGCAGAAAGCAGCATTGTGAGGACAGTCATTTTTCAATGACAAAGAAGACCCGAGGAGATTAACCGCTTTGGGACTCCAACTGTCATGAAGGAACAGTAATTCCCAAGACATCAGCTATAAAATAATCAGGGTTGGATTTAGAGCACAAGCAGTTAGTTTATGCTCTACAATGGGATGCTCCATGTGAGTTGACAGAGTTGATTTCATTTATGGGGTGATGTGAGGTCTTGGGCACCGAGGGATCTTATTTTGGTGTTGTGGCACACATTTGTCTATATTTAATCTGTATCATAATTCCTTATGAAAAGAAACACAACATGTCATTCTCACTTCCCAAAATGCTGTTTGAGTAAAGAGCACTGAGTGACTGATCCACAGGAACCATCATTTCATGAGCTGATGGGAAGCTTCACGCTCAATCATCAGTGTAATTACTGTCCCTCTTATTCTTCTTTCCCAGTCTCTCTTTCCTCCTCTCTGTGGTATTTAACAGGGATAGCAGCCCAAAAAGTATTTAAACCACTTAAATATGTTTAAGCCACACTTAAAACATGACGTGAAAAAAAAAGCCTCTTCAATAGGCCATTTATTTGGTCTAAACTTAGTACTGAGAAAGTGTGCAACTGCTTATGTTTAATTGCTGTTCACTTTCGGTGAAGTCAAACATTAATGCATACTTTGTATAGTCAGAGTTATAGTCTACTTCCTACAATTTGGGGTCTTAGTTTTTTATTTAAGATTGCCAACTATTGGGTGATTGGAACGTACCCCTAAAAGTACTACAACACTTCAGGTGCATCTGAAATCACATACTGTCTGAGTAGGTACTACATTTGAATTTGAACTTACTTCGCAGCCATACTGTACGGTACTGTACTTTTTTGACTGTACTAATGCATAAAATACAGTAACATGCTGTCATACAGTATATTTTAGAAACATTCTAAGTTCACATACTTGTTCCTCTTAAAAACTATGCTACAGCCAGTTATTCTACTTTGAAATGTGTGTTCCGTGCAAGAAAGTCCATTTTTGTTTTGGTCTGTGTGACTCCATCAACTCCTGATATATCCAATAGTATTTTGACTCTCGGCTTGCCAGTTGGCGAGGAAAAAAAAACAGTATATTGTCATGGAAGCCAGCAAATAAACTAAATCTACCCGACCTAAAAAGCCTCTGGATCCGTTTAAAACCACTATGAAAAAAAAGTATGTTCTATATGTCCTCTTCTAGGACACCTGTGTGAACTTAAGGAGTTATTAAAAACCACAAAAACACAAAGTGGTAAGGTTAGTTCCACTTATTTTGTCTAATGCAAAATGCATTACATAATTTTTTTAAGTGTGGCTGCTGTGACTAAATAGTCATTTGGTCCACCGTGTGTGATAAAAAAATAAAAAAAATAAAAATACATAAATTAAGATGTGTTGTATTTCACTATATATGATCATAGTGAAGAAAAGCTATGTTTCTGTATTTAGAGCGCTGTTTCTTGAGTCAATATGATCAAACGCTTGTTTGGTGTCTCACCCGTATCACTCTGAGTAGAGCGCAGGAAGCCTGCAGAGTATTTTCCCCATCAGTGACTTCTCAGTTTACAGCTGCCGTTCTTTATCCACTCTGCTTCTTTGAATTTCAGTTTAGCCTGAGCTCATTTGAAAATTGCAAAGGTTCAAGAAGTATGTTTTCCCTGAAGCTCTGCCCCTTCTCCTCCTCGATTCCTCTTACTGTCACTGTCATCAACACATACAATCCTCCAAGAAATGTTTCTTTCAGTTAATCTCACGAAAACATGTCTGAGTCATGTTTTTAATAATAATAATAATAATAATTATGATTATTATTATTAATATATATATATATATATATATATATATATATATATATATATATATATATATATATATATATATATATATATATATATATATATATATTGCATTATAATTATAATTTATTTTTTAAATATGTCATGGAAATGTCCATCTCTTGTAGTTGTACTTTATATAATTTGCATATTAACTAAAAATGCTTCATTGGCAATCATTTTAGTTTTTATATAACATTCATCAACCTCAGAACCATAATACTGAATCTGCCTTCTTGGCCAACAAGACTTCAAATTTAATTAAAGCATGAAAGAGCGGGTGGCCAATCCCCTTACTGACAGAGGCAGGGCTTTGAAGACTCTTGTGCACTAATGAAACTCTGCCAGACCTGATGTGATTAGTGGGTGTGCTGCTGGCTTTAACTGAATTGTTGACCCCACCCATCCTTGTGTGCAGGTATAAAGTTATTGAGGAGCTTGATCTTGAGGTCAAAGGGCGCAGCAGGCTCTGAGAGTCCGACTCTGTCCCTAAGGGCTCATGGAGGATGATGCCGAGCTGTTACATTGTTTACCATCTGTACGTGTGAGCTCATTTTAGACCCTAACTAATCAGCCAGATTAGAAAGAAGCAACATAACAACCAATGCAATCCATTAGTGTGCGTAAACCCAGTTGACATGGTAGTATGAGTACAAGGAAATCATTTCATACTGCAAGCTGTAATAATTAAATTATCTGAAGATTGCTTAAATCAATTCAATTTACACAAAAACATTGGGTCTCATTCACTAATAATTGCATACGCACATTCGAACTTCTCACGAAAACTCTCCACCTAATTCACATGAGCTTGTTCTTAAACTTGTTCTTCTGTTAATGAATTTGGAGTCTTGTAGATGAGCGCCCGCATGCTCGAGGTTAGTAATTAGCATAATGCATGCCCAAACCAGCTCCATATAAGGGCTTTCCACAAAGCGGCACTTGTACAGAGAAAGACAATTATGGCATCGAAACATTCATTCATAATTTAAAAGTGTATGAACTGGCGTAACGGGCACAGGTAAAAAAAGAAGCATGGGATATGGTAACACATGCCGTTAATATTGTTTCACCAGAAATTCGGACGGTTACTGAAGTAAAAAAAAAAAAAAGTGGTTTGACATGAAGTTCGAGGCCAAAAGAAGAATTTCAAGACATGGGTTGGAGGGCAGGGGCCACCTGATCTGTCTGCCTTCGATGAAAGAATGGCTGCAATTATAGAACAGTCAAGCTTGAGTGGCATTATAGAAAGGAGTGAGGGTGAAAGTGACCTAATAATACAGGAGAAATTACAACACGGTAATTTGTTTAAATCAAAATCTTTATTTTAAAGAATGTATTCAAGTAATCTACTCAAAACTTCCGGCTTTTACAGAACATCCACAAACAGCAGATGCAAGTGAAGCTGAAGTCCAACCATCTACTTCCCAATCTACTGGTGTTCGTTATACCCCTTCACAGAGGCGCACCAGTGCACGAGTCCTGACCGACGAGGTACTCGCTAGTCAAGATGCCCTCCTCCTTGCCGAGGTGACAGCTGGCCTACGGGAAATAAATGACTCACTGAATAAATTGATAGCATTGCTTGGCTATCACAGAAGTGCATAAGTGAATAAATATTGCGGCAAATTTCTGTTTTCTGGTGCGTTTTAATATTCCTTAAAACTTTTTTGCTATCGTTAAAAGCACTTTTACAAATTCCATTTGCTTAATTATAGAAATGCACTGTAGCAAACTACAAAAGCTATTTTGAAAATAAAACGTTGTATCAACTGAAGGCGTGCTTGAAGCGCTGCTTGGGCTGGTGCGTGCATCTCGTCACCCACAGATTCCGTCTGTGCGTGTGGTCCATAAGGAGCAGGTATACCCCGTGCCACTGAGATGTTGTGCAGTAAACAATAAAACAATCTGACAGATTTTCTCTGGCCTGTATAACAGCATTCCACCAGCTGCATCCAAGCACATCCAACAGGATTTGAGTAACCTGATTGTGCGTTCTATCACTGAGCGCGCACGGGCATGTTTCAGGTTGTACCGCACTTCTTGAGGGGTCGTTGGGTTGGCTATAAGCCATGTTTTGAGACCATAACCCCTGTCACCTACAGCAAGCATCATATGATGAACCTTTATTTAAATGAACTAAAAATATTCTGGGCACACTTCTGCTCACCAAGAAGCCATCCCTCTTCACCACCCCCAGCTTGCAAGCGCTGTCCTAAATAACTGTTTTGTAAAATAAAGAAATCGTGAGTTCCTCCAGGCCAGCATGCAACAACATTTACTATGTTACAGCTGGCATCACAGACTATTTAAATGTTGATGGAGTGATAATTTTTTCTGTTCACATAGTTTACTGCATTTGCGGATGGTGCTTTAATACATACATGGGTACAGTCTATTGCACTGATGGTATTAGGTATGCCACTGATCTCATAACCCCCTCTTAACTACAATCTGGTGTGCCACGTCATAAGGAAATTTTACATAAATTGGAATAAGACCTACAAAAGCTTTTACCACATTATGAATTGCATGGCTTATAGAAGGTTGGGATATTCCATCACGATCCCCAATTTCTCTTTGAAATGTTCCCGTAGCAAGTAATCCGTAGGCACATTTCACGCAAAAATATGGGCCTATGCATATTTAGTGAATGAAACCTATTGTTGTATAGTCCATACTGCTATATATAAAGTGTCAGAGGACTTTGTCAAGTCATGTCTTTGCATTAAAAGACATGCATATGCAGAGTCAATGCAAACACATCTTGCTTTACAATGTGATCTGACTTCAACACCTGGAGAGAGTTGTTTTAATCAACTTCAATCAATTCTAGATTAATTTATGAAAATGTTCAGTATTGTTTTAAGCTGGTCACAGTAATGCAACTAACTGTGGACTCTGGTAACTCTGCTGTTTTAGTCCTTTTGGATTTGACTGCGGCCTTTGATACGGCCAACCACTATATTCTATTATGTAGACTTGAACAGTGTGTCGTCATTAAGGGCATAGCCTTAAATGGTTTCAGTCATATTTGACAGACAGAAGTTTTTCTGTTCACCTTGGTGAATTTTCGTCATCTGCTGCCCCTCTTTTTGGTGGCATCCCCCAAGGGTCAGGTTTTCTTTGTGTATTTTATATTTTTAGAAAGCACAATATCTCCTTCCACTATAATGTGGATGATGTACATATTTATTTGCCTGTCAAAACAAATGACAAAGCTTTCTTTCTGTCATTACTTAATTGCTTGAGAGATTTAAAAATATGGCTGGATCAGAACTTTCTTTGTCTTAATGAAAATAAGACTGGTCGTCCTGGGGATTTAACTGCTTGTTTAGATGAACTTGGTAAATTAGGTTTGTATGTTCGTCCATTTACCAAGAATCTCGGTGTGATTTTTGACAGTGCTTTTAATGGGAAAACAGATTAGTTATGTTGTAAAGGCCAGTTTCTTTCAACTGAGATTGTTGGCTAAAGTCCAGCACTACCTTGCACGTAAGGAGTTTGAAAGTGTAATTCAAGCTTTTATAACTTCTAGACTAGACTACTATAACTCTTTATATGTAGTTTTTGATCAGTCATCTCTTCAATGCTTACAGTTAGTCCAAAATGCAGCAGCTCTGCTTTTTACTGGGACTAAAAAGTATGGACACATTACCCCTTTGTTAGCTTTACTACACTGGCTTCCTGTTCGCTTCAGGATTGATTTCCGAGAACTAGATTAAAAAATAAAGGTGACTGAGCTTTTTCAGTGGTGGCACCCAATTTGTGGAATAGTTTACCTGTACACATAAGAACTGCTCAGACTGTTGGAATTTTTAATTCATTACTTAAGACACTCTTGTATTCCATGGCTTTTATTTCAAGCTGAGCTGAGACATTGTGATGTTTTTACTGTACTTTTCTTGTTTGTGTGTGTTGTTGTTTTTATTATTTATTATTATTATTATTTATAAAAAAAAATTGGACATTGTTAAAGCACTTTGGTCAACCATGTTGTTTTTAAATGTGCTATATAAATAAAATTTAACTGAACTGAACCTACATTTCCTTTCTACAACTTTCACTCAATGATTGTTTTTGGGGTTTCTTGGTACTTGTGTTGTTGACAATGACAACACTGAAGCTAATCCAAATAAGGGTGACTAAAATAGATGACAGTTGGAATAGGATATGTCACACAATTAGGAATCGCACTGCAATGTTCAATGCAAGAAAGATTCGCTGCATGACAGGTTGTGCACTGTAAATTATGCTCTAGGTTATGCATTGATTTTGATGCATAGCATAATTATGCTTAAACATCCAGTCATAGAGCTGAAGGATAGAATAAATGAGATTTCCTAGATAGTATCTTGATTAATGTTTTTATAAAAACATCCACAATATGGCATTTTTCCCATTATCTGAACACTGTTACTGGCATTTACTTGACAGAGTTTGAGTCTGCTTTCTGTTCTTTATATTTTTGTGGCTTTTACATATTTAGATATTCACTTATTTTTGAGCAAAGCGACGAGGATGTTTATTTCATTATTTCGAGCTGGCATATTTGTCTGTGCATCAGCCCACTCAGGGGAACTGAGCTGCTGGGAGATTTAGATGAGCCATTCAGTGTTTCGTTTGCCTGTGCCTTATCTTTTTCCCATTCAAAAGCCATGGATAAAAGATTTATGTCCTATAGGGCCCAAGCTATCGGCTCCCCTTTTTTATTTTGGTTGTTTTTCCTTTAAGACCAAATGAAGGAAATCGTTTTTATTGGATGAAGTATCAATCTGTAATATCACAGTAAAAATCAATCTGTAATATCACAGCTCACTGCCAAAAATATTATCCATTGTACCAATCTGAAATGCTTGAGATGTTGTAAATTTCTACCTGTTTTGAAATGCCTGAGAGGCTGTAAATTGAAGAGGCAGTGCAGAAGAGAAATGTTTCCTCAATGCCTGAAAGTGGAGAGCAGGTGTGTGCTTGGTAAACCGGATTGCAGCACTGATCACATTGTACATGCTAAAAGACAGTATGAGAAAATCATATTTGAGGGTGTGTGAATGGACATAAATCTATGTAAGTAAAATGAACTTTTTGATTAATCCATTTGTCTTACATTAATTTATCCTTAATAAGATTATGGGCGGGTCTGTACATTTTAATGAGAGACTGAATAACATAATCTGGTTTGCGCTCTATGCAGGGCTTGTTATAAAAATCAATACAGTGTCTTCCGGCACTCTGCGCAAGGTCAAGAAATGTCATGTGTTTGTAATATTCCGCCTCCATTTCTAAGGATTCCAGTAATAAGTATTGTTGCAGCAGAAGTGCCAAAATACTGAATACTACTAAATAACTGGATTGATGATGAATCCATTCTACATACATAAATACATTTATATATATGTACATCTATAACTTTAACTTTCTTTTTGTGTGTGTGTCAGTTATTTGGTCATGGAGAATGCCATTAACACTTTGCGAACATTTTCACTGAAGACATAAAGATACATTACCTAAATCATTAGTTTAATCATTAGCTATCTTAAGGGCTGGTCACACCAAGGATGATAACTATAAAAATAACTATATTAGCGTCCACACCAGCAGATGATAACATCTGTTTATTCTACATGCACGCTTGTCTGACACTTTAAATTCTTTAAGCTTGTTATAGCAGGATTGATTCTGATTGGCTGTGAATGTTTTTTTATCTTTCATCAGCTGGGAAAAAAAAATTGTGAAAGTGACGATTTGTTTCTATATGTCTTTATTGTTATAGCTGTAGTGTGGACACTGCTTTTATTAAATAACGATAAAGATTTTTACAACTATATCTTTATCGTTATCTTTATAGTCACTGTCCTTGGTGTGAACAGGCCTTTAACACTGTGATGAGTGGGGCGGGGGCGAGAGACGTGGGAACAGGAGCGAGGCCGGTGGACTGATTGGAAAAGAGCGACACCTGCTCGACCCACCGGTCTCGAGTTCCACGGAGGAGATGGAGGGATATATGGACGAGAGAGGACCCGGCCTGCGTTTTAGTTGTGTTTGGTTTTTATTTGTGTGCATCAGTCATCCGTGAGGGGCTGACTCGCTGTTTTGTGTTTATTTTGTAATTAAAATATCATTGGATTGTCTGCCGGTTCCCGCCTCCTTCTTCCCGAAGATTATGAAGTTTGTACATTGCTACAGTGGTGTCGAAGCCCGGGAGAAGGAGGGACACGCTGCTGAAGGAAGTGTGCCGCCATGGACGCTCGAGGCAGTGGGCTGGAGTTGCCGGGGACGGGCGAGCTCGCTGCCGGCCGCCCATGATGTGGAGGGGCAGCTGCCGTCCGTGAGGGAGCGGAGGGGTCAGCGCCGTTCTCGGCTAGAATGTACGTTTTGATTTGTTTGCAGCAACAAAGAAAATACTTGCAAACAAAGCCAAAGAAGAATTAACTGTTTCAGAATGAATTGGTGTTTTCGAACGAATCGTCAATGACTCACTTAACAGTAAGCCACTTGTTGCCACCTACTGGCGTAACGATTGAACCCGCAGAAAGGGTAGCTTTAAAATCCACACCAATACAGACATTTAAATACAAACATTTAAAAGTCCCAGTGCTTTTGAACTGTTATATCAGCACTATTGGAATGCTGCTTGATCAATCAGGTTCAACTAGAACTACTTTTAATTTTATGGATTTAATATATGGAAAAGGAAAACGCCACCGTTTTTCTATATTCCATTATGTTCTTCCTTTAACTTAGATAAGTTGATATGTACCTCTCCTGTCTCAGTGCATGCACTCAGCCGTTGTAGCGCGCGGCACCACTATGCTAGCTTTTATTTTAGCACCATTCATTCCTTAGGATCCAAACAGGAATGAATTTAGAAGCCACCAAACACTTCCATGTTTTCCCTATTTAAAGATGGATATACAGGTCCTTCTCAAAAAATTTGCATATTGTAATAAAGTTCATTATTTTCCATAATGTAATGATAAAAATTTAACTTTCATATATTTTAGATTCATTGCACACCAACTGAAATATTTCAGGACTTTTATTGTTTTAATACTGATGATTTTGGAATACAGCTCATGAAAACCCAAAGTTCCTATCTCAAAAAATTACCATATCATGAAAAGGTTTTCTAAATGAGCTATTAACCGAATCATCTGAATCAACTAATTAACACTAAACACCTGCAAAAGATTCCTGAGGCTTTTAAAAACTCCCAGCCTGGTTCATTACTCAAAACCGCAATCACTGCCGACCTGACTGCTGTCCAGAAGGCCATCATTAACACCCTCAAGCGAGAGGGTAAGACACAGAAAGAAATTTCTGATCGAATAGGCTGTTCCCAGAGTGCTGTATCAAGGCACCTCAGTGGGAAGTCTGGCTGGAAAAAGTGTGGCAAAAACACTTTTCCGTGTTTTTCATCTCCACCAACGAAAATAATTCCAACAGAAGCCAAAACATCAAGCTGTACGTGCCAGAAAGCCACACAAAGAACAACAACAACAACAAAAAAAAGCTTAGCCAACACTGGGGAAATAATGTTAGTGAGGACTCTTATGTTTTTTTTCTTAAAATGAGGGCATAGCAGCAAAATACAGCGCACAAAGCAGTTTGTCTCGACATGGATCTCTTTTTTTCAAGGTGGCAATGATTACACAGTACCTCGGGATGCCCTAGAAAACAGTGTAGCCTACTATAACATGAAATACACCCACACACACGTATACAGGACGCTTCCGGTGTCCGGTGTGGAAAATGAAGCGCTCCAGTTCGCGCGTGCTCGTGTGTTTGTGGGCGCGCGGCAGACTGAGCGCAGATCCAGAGCTCGTGAGGCGAGCGCGCAACCTGTCCGCACACAGCGCGCGAGGAGGAGAGAGTCGGTGCCGAAAATACTCTTATTGTTATTCTATGAAAACGGACCTTTTCAGGCACAACACGTTCTTGAAGGATATATTATACTTGAATTTTATTTTGTGTGTGCGCGCAAGGTGTCCGTGAAGAAGAAATATCGGGATTTGAGTCAGGAGCTGCTGATTTGAGGAGTATTTTATCCCGTTTCACTTCTGAGGAGAAAATAGTCTCAGCTGATGCCAACGACCAAAGAAAATATAGAAACGACGCTAACCAATGAGGCGCTGAAGAGTAAGTTGAGTTGTTAACATTCCTGTTACAGTTCAAATGTGTTTTGGTGTTGTTTTATTTTATTTGGAAAGCACAGTTGTTGTTCGACCTTTCACTTGATTGACATTCATTGGAAGCTAATTTGGCTGTTATTTTTACTCTCTCTCTTTCTCTCTCTCTCTCTCTCTCTCTATTTCTCCCTGTTTTATTTAAATATATTATTCGATTAATATTTGATTAGCATATTTTATTAATACATATGTTTGCTTGTCAGTTGCTTGTTCTATATATAATTGAGCTCGTCTCTTGGTCGTGTATCAGCATCATGTGACACTTGTCAGATCTTCAACTTTAAGATTTAGATATATCTGTTATTTAAAAAAAAAAAAAAAATCAGTTCGGAGACGTAACTGTGACCTATCATAAAACGCGAATGTTAATGCTGTGTCAAGCACGTAACACAAATGAAGTGCGTGTGGTTATTCTGATGGACTGCACACACTAATTCGTATTGCCAGTATAGATAATTATATGAAAGTGCAAAATGTTTAACGTGGACACACGGTAATGTGAAGTGTTGTCATGGCTTGTTGGTTATGTGATGAGATGTCAGATTGGGAGTCTGGATGAGAGAAACTGGAGGAAACCGAAGGCTGCAGCACTGAGTCATGGGCTGGTCCGCGCGCTCCATCTCTCCGTCTCAGATCGCATCTTCTGTTCAGTTCGCAAATGACATTTTCCTGTCAAAGACAGATCGTTTTCAGAGTATGGTCGTTCTGTTAATGCTAATTCCAGCGGATTAATAATTGGGAGGCACAAACCCAATCTGCTGCGAGATGTATCCTACTGTAAAACAAACCTGTGTAAATCGACACTGGAGAAGCCACCACATCAAAAGACGACATGATGACTAATTATCTGCATTCAACTTCAAACCTCGGTTTGGGCTGTAAAGAAATGATCACGATGGAGGGTTAGGTTTGCAACTATTACATTTATTATTTTCTCATATTCAGAGATTTCTTTTCTTTTTTCTTTTCTTTTTATCAGTGTTATTCAGAGAAGTAAAATATGCTTCCTTATTTTATATACGTAGTAGCAGTACACTTTTGATATCCTATGCTTTTTTATTGCCAAACATTTGTCTATATATCTATAATAAATAGCTGAAGGTTTATATGTGTGTGTGTGTGTGTGTGTGTGTGTAGATTTATTCTTGTAAATACTTTAAAGAGAGAGAGAGAGAGATGCAGAAATGCTGCTGTCCAAAGCTTTTTTCTCTCCTGATCTGCAGATGTTTCTCCAGTGTTTTTGGCTTGAGGTTTTGGCTCTAACACCATAACACTGTACACATACAAAAGCCATTAAAGGAACACTCCACTTTTATGAAAATAGGCTCATTTTCCAACTCCCCTAGGGTTAAACAGTTGAGTTTTACCGTTTTTAAATCCATTCAGCCAATCTCTGTCTGGCGGTAGCACTTTTAGCTTAGCATAAATCATTGAATTTGAATAGGCTGTTAGCAACTCGCTCAAAAATGACCAAAGAGTTTCTATGTTTTTCCAAATTAAAACTGGACTCTTCTGTAGTTACACCGTGTACTAAAACCAACGGAAAATGAAAAGTTGAGATTTTCTCGGCTGATATGGCTAGAAACTATACTCTAATTCTGGCGCAATAATTAAGAAACTTTGCTGCTTTACCATGGGTGCACTAGGCACAGTTATATTAAGCAGTGCCTAAAAATAGTCCTCAGCTAGTTTGTTTAGTAGAAGTGTTGAGTGGAGTGTTCCTTTAAAAAAAAGAGGGGAGGTTGTCTCATCCATTTCAAATCTGCCATTTAATTGCTGAATTAAATGCCTTTCTGTTATGTGAAAGATAAAACTGTGCAGTTGTTACAAGCTATTTCTTCCAGACTTGACCCCTAAAACTGGCCTTTGATGATGTATCCAAAATGCAGTCACAGTAACTGAGTCATAATAAACCAGTGCATTTAAATGTCACCACATGAATCATATTTATAAATTACCTTACAGTACATTTTTAATAAAAAAGGAAACTTGTTTTCCCAATCCAACCTTGATTTTATTTTATTTTTGGGGACTAAAAAGGCCTTCTCCTAAATTAATTTGGGAAGTAAGTGAATTTGTCTCTTAAATGTTGGATTCCCTTTCAGTATCAGTGTTTATTGTTGATGCACACCAGGCCTGGACATCTGTATCCGTTTTGAACCTATGGCCTAAGCTGATGATTTCCAATTATGGGTGGAGATGTGCAGGCCACAGCAAATGCAGGAAAAACACAGCTTCAGCTAATTAGATGTTGGAGAGCTGCTCTTTTACTCTATCCAAACAGCATTTCTCTCTTGCTCTCTCTCTCTCTTAGCAGCTCTATCCATGCTCATTCAGGCTCTCCGTGCTGATAAATGATGTGTAATTTCAGTAATGAGTGGGAGTGTAAACATATGTGGAGAGAGGTAGTTTTCCCCCCACCTTTATTTTATGATGTACCACAGTTTCTCCATGCCATGACAGGGTGATGCAGCAGGTAAAGCCCCTCACAGTAATGGCAAGTGCAGCTACGCATTGAACATCTATCTCTCTAGTAACGAAGGTGTCTGAAATACGACTTGGATGAAATATCGTGAGGTCAGTGTTTGTGCAGATTGAAAACGTGAGTGATGTGTTCACTGGCTTACACATCTCACGCTCTGTAGAACCGGTTTGTGCATCACATGTTATAAGCTTGTAAACTGCATATGCAATAACGGTTCATAGGGAAAGGCTAGAAGACCCTTGGTGCTTTGTATACTGTAGCGTGTGGATTGACCGATCTGCAGACCAGTTGCGGCGCTCACATTTCATTCCCACCAGTAGACTATAACAGAGTGGCCAGGGTTTTCAATTACCCGTGCTTTTGTTTGTTGTTCGACCAGAGTCTGGAAGGGAGTTCTTTTGTTTCATCCCAGCATAGATCAAGGGCCAGACTCAATCAGCAGGACTTATAGACAGGCACAATAGTCACAAGCTGCTACAAAACGATCAGAGGACAGCAATCTGGTCTGTAATACAGTATATGGGCCATTCATATCCTAGGCCTGTTTCACAGTATATTAGCGAAGCAGCCACATTACTGTAATTGAGCCATTAGTTAAGTTTACATGCACTCATTTTCTTCAGGCGGAATGAATTCAATCTGATTTCAGATTCTGAGACTTGTTTATATGAACTCTAAATGCTGCAATCCTATTCGTTTTCATATGCATTACAGATACTACTCCACATGTACTTTTTTTTTTTTTATCAAAACTGGAGAAAGAACCACAATAATACCACCAAATGGAGTTGACACCTGACATTTATGTTAGAAGAGCATTTTAGCAAATACTTATAAAGTTTCGTCTAACCCGTTTGCAACAAATAAATAAATACCCATGTTGGTGTGATGTGAAGTGTATGTAAATGTTTGCATCATATGCACAAAGATATTTTTGAAACTGATGAATGAGAATTATTTTTTTGTCCTGTTTATTGTCTCAGGTTTACTGCACCCCTTTCAATCTGATCAAATGTAATTTCGATTGAGCTCAATTAGATGAAGGCTTTTCAGTCCAACTGAACCATCAATTCTTCTATAAACAGGTTATTTGGGTGCTGTACTGTAGATGTAGTTATTGAGAATTATTACAAGCGTCAGATTTTCTCTGAAGACATTTAACACATAAACCAGAACTGTTTTTGTCTTTGTTAAAGTCCTGCTTTTAACATTTTAAACTCTTGACCCATGTATTGCTGGATTGTATTACAACACGATTTAAGTGACTGCTGGGGAATTTCTAGCAGTTCACTCAACTAAAAGGAAAAAAAAAAAATAGATTGCTTGCGGTTGTCACAATTAACAATAACACAAAACATACAGACAGATTGGCAAGCGGCCTAGAGGCCAGTACTAAAACACATCAGAAAATTATACACAGTAAACACACTGGTTTTAATTTAACACCGTTCTGTAACTTTGGACACCAGCAAGCTGTGAGTAATAAGCTTTCTCAATCAATCTTGAATCTTGAAACACTGGAATCTGAGATAAAAAAAAGTTTTATCAGTTTTTTTTATTTTTTGTATAATTTTTACTGACAAACATAATAGTTAACAAGACTTAAAATGTGTTATGCTTTAATGCCTGCAGTGGTTGTAAATGTGACTTTAATAGGTCTGTGTGGACAAATAGACTTGTTTAATTGAATTTACATGATTTATTAAAGCTTTAAAATTATTTTGCAAAATAGATGTTTGTGAAGTCTACAGATTAATTTTAATTGGTTTTTAAGAGTAAAGCATGCCTTCAATCCCCAGTTACCATTTATTAGGTTATCTGCAGACTCATAAGACGTAATATTTGTGTACCCTACTATTTTTAAGAACACATTTGCTCTGAGTAATAGTGTTAATGTTGTCATCAAAATAGTCTTAGTATTTTAAATTAGTCTTAGTCTTAATCCTGTGTCAAATGTACTTTTATTATCATGTTTAGTCATGTTTTGTCCTGTTTCAATCAAGTTTTAGTCAACCCTGCTTCACAAACAAGTCTTAAGCCTAATGCCAGACTTAAATGCATGTCTGCGCTGTTTTAAATTAAATAAACTTGCACTGACATGTTTTAAAATATATCAGTGCCATTGTTTTTTCTCGAGATGCACACCGGTGATGTTTTTTTCTTTTTTCTAAGGAACATTTATAAGAGATACTTAAATGTCCTAACTGAACTGTAGCCAAAACCTGGCCTAAGTTTTTGTGAATGAAGTGAGGGAGGAGTTAACTTGCACAGCACCTAACAGCTGGCCTCTGTTACATATGTACTCTGTCTACATTATGAAAACTGCTAAAAGCACAAAGATTGCACAGTTGCAAGCAAAATAGTCAACATCTGGCTGAATGACACTTTCATTTAAGCTGATCATCTCATCATCATTTGAACTCTTAATATCTGGCGACAAATCGACGAAAATAAAAATAAATTTTTGTATAGTTTATATTTTTGTAAATACATTTTAGTGTCAGCTTTTATCATTAACGATATTGCATGTTGATAGTTGTCACAGTTATCATTTATTGACCTTATTGTCATCTCGTATCATCTCGTTAAAGTCCTGGGAAAAAAGCTTGTCTTCGAACAATTTTCATCATAGTTTTTGTTAACGAAATGAACACTACTGCGTATGTGCAGATTCTCAAGTTCAGTACATTTGAATACGGTTGAATGGAAATATAGTTAGAAAAGCTGTTTTGTTCAGTATTTAATTTTCATGACAAATTGTGATGTTTTTTTCTTTTCTGAAAAGGCTTGATATTCAGCTATTTATCAAAACAGGCAGGTGAAAATTACTTGCAAAAGAGGTAAATGAGAAATCTGAAGTAACAGAAAGGAAAGCAATGAGCCAAACGACACAAACACTTTTTGCATTTATCACTTTCATGCAGAACAGACTTATTTATTAGCTATTAGGGCGGCCTGTGATGAAGTTGTCTCTTTCTCACCCTTGTCTGTGCATCTATTAAAGACTGTGAAGGACCTAAATATGCATCTATGTGAGGAGCATTAAGAAGTCTGTAAGAACAAAAACAACTGTTTAGGATTCATCAACATTCTACAATGCAAGTATATCACTTGCATATGTGACTACATCTTCCATCTGTGTGAACAAATCTGGGCTGGACCAGAATATTAGATTATTTGAATATTCGTTTAGTGGGTTGGCATTCGATTGAAAATTTTGAGAATCGAATAATCTTTTTGTGTGTGTGTGTTTTTTCTTTTTTGTTTTTTGAACACCTCATATCCCCCGCGAAACGGTCTTCATTCGTGCTTGAATATAATTATTATTTTTTTTTACTACCAGGGCGAATGGTTCTAAGTACTGTCAGGTACGATTACAGTTGTATTTCCATATGATCCTGGTATGGCACGGCACGAAATTAAAGTGTGAAAGTACGGTGACCCATACTCAGAATTCGTGCTCTGCATTTAACCCATCCGAAGTGCACACACACTGTAAACACACACCCGGAGCAGTGGGCAGCCATTTATGCTGCGGCGCCCAGGGAGCAGCTGGGGGTTAAGTGCCTTGCTCAAGAGCACCTAAGTCGTGGTATTGCCGGCTCGAGACCTGAACCAACAACCCTAGGGTTAGGAGACAAACTCTCCAACCACTAGGCCACGACTTCCCCATGAATTGAATTAAATCATTCTCGGCACGGTTAGACAACTGAGCTTAGCCGTGCTGTTAGAGTGCATGTGCTTGACGTCACCACTCTGGTGCATGGCTACAAGTTTCTCCATGGCTAGCTAAGCGGAAGCACGCTATTTGATCAAATAGCCAAGTAAACAGCTTCGTTGCATTCAATATAAAACAAACAAAATGCAACATTGCACTCCCTTGGGTCCGCAGCAACACACCTGCCACGCATGAAATCGATTGGATGAATGGTTATCGACATAATATAAATGCAAATAGACAGACAGACACAGATATTCCTGTCTTTATTAGAGAGAAGAATATGTTCAGTCCCCTCTCTCCGAAGCTTCGAATGTTGATTACTATGAAGCTTCGATGCTCAAAATTTTTTATTTAAACCAGCCCTAAAATAAGTGATGTCTAACATTAGCCATTGGCTAAAACAGCGCACCTGTATTTGTCGTACAGTAAACTCTAGTGTGAAGGTGCACAATTCGCTGTCACTTTGCTGAGAGCTCTTTTTCTCACACACACACACACACACACACACAATGAAAGAGAGAGAGAGTGAGAGAGTCTTACATACCATGCAGAATTTACGCTCTAAACAATATTCTTTGGTGACGTTGATGCAGTTTCCTGTCAAAATATTATAATTATTAGTTAGTTTTCCCCCTAATATGCATGCATACTTTTTTGCCAAGTTTTAATTCTAATGACTAAGCTTCTATCATTAAATAAGGCTCGATTATCATATCATACAATAATACTTGAAATAACCTTTAAGAATATGAATACTGTAGTGTTATTGTTGCTAATAATTTATTCATTTGGTTTCCACCTACACTTGTGAACAAAGGTGAACATTTTGATGTGGTTCTTTGAACATAATGTATGATGTTGGTTAAAACAGAATGTTAAAACACAGTGGATAGGATCTAGTTTTTGACATGCATGAAGTATGTGCAATACTTCAGCTGTATGATTCATTGAACGATTCACTCTTCTGAAGTCTTCGCTCATCTCATGTAGGGGCGTGATACTTTGTTCTTTCTGTCATGACTTAACCATCCAAACAGCAACCCTTCATTGAGGTAAAACTTACAAATCATGTCCTGCAGGGTTTATTAAAACATGGCATGAAGATGACAAAATTGTGTTTTATTTCATCCGTCTGTTTTCAGTATTGTGGATTTCTTTGTAGAAGCGGTATAGGCAGAGAAATGTCTTTTTTTCTGTCTGCATCGTGAGATCTGCTCATGCTCTACTTATCATTTGTTGTCATGAGAAAGACTGACTGGTGAAAAATACTCTTCTGTCAGGCTCTACCGAACATCTCCAACAATGCCTCAGCAGACATATATCCCCTCTGCTGTTCCCTTTAATGAAGAACACTTTCCCTACATTCTCTCTCACATTTTCACAACTTTTCAGTGCATGTGCA
This sequence comes from Carassius auratus, assembly GCF_003368295.1. Taxonomy (NCBI): domain Eukaryota; kingdom Metazoa; phylum Chordata; class Actinopteri; order Cypriniformes; family Cyprinidae; genus Carassius; species Carassius auratus. The sequence continues at coordinate 25,776,543 of NC_039273.1, read as the reverse complement.
GTAGAGAGAACCGGTAAAATGATCTTTTAGACTAACGGCAGGTGTGCTATCAATGCTGTTGGTACAATAGTGAAGGCATCGTTTCTTTTTTTCTTCTTCTAGTTGATGGTAAGCAAGTTGTTAAAAAAGTATGTCCCTGCTTGAGAAATATTTCCTCTCCTAATTTGATTATTTACATGTATAGCCTAGATCCTCTGATGCTGTTTTTATTCTTAAACGTGGCATGTCTTTTTTTTTATTTAATTAGACAATTTGCGTGGTCGTCCCTAAGGCAATTAGACAATAAAATCACTTGTAAATGTACAAATAAAATGTATATGTAGTGCATATAAGTGTGTATATTCTTTGAACACACACATATATATATATATATATATATATATATATATATATATATATATATATATATAAATGAAGTCTGATAATTTAACAAGACAGATGGGTACTATGAAGGTCTGTAGAGGAAATAAGTGTAGAGTGTTTTGGAATTGAACTCTTCAACGAATAATTTACACCGCAGATAAAATTGATATCTTGTTTATTCACAAGATAAATTCAGTAATATAGAAAAGATATAACGGTTTTGACAGTACAGCAAATGTTTTGCTTTTCTAGCAGTTATTCTCCAGAGATTTGACCCATCGTATCCTCAGTGCTGGCTTCTAGCTGAGTGTAATCCTGGTTCAACAGGAAGAATAATTTTACTTTGGTCTTTGGATGATGAGAGCTGCTATTACACTGACATGTGCTGATTAAAGCTTTCCGGCAGCACATAATGGAGTCAACTTTTGTAAAAGCTGAGCGGATATGTGGGCTTTTGGTAAAACAAAAAGCATCCTGTTGTATGTAACAGATTCAAATCGTATTATGAATATTTACAGTAATAACCCATAATTATATGACATGCTGGTATGTTTTGATTTGCTGTTGTGAGCAGCAGGAAAACATAGTGCTCGATGCATATAATAAAATGCAATTTAATAATTAAGTAGACTATAGTTAACTATAAAGGATTATTAAAGTTTACTAAAACTGAAACTGAAACTAAAACCATGTAGAACTTTTATTTTTTACTTGAAATAGAATGAACACTTTATATTTCAGCTGGGTTATACACACATACATATTTAACTGCATTACCACACATACAGACCAATGATTAATGCGTTTGTTAGGTGCTTGGAAAATCCTATTTACAGTTATGTGAACATACAGATAACAGATATAAGGCCGCTTACAGTGAAAACGACGATTGCTCTCTTGTAAACATGAATCATCACGAGTATTCAGGTTTGTTTGCATTATAAAACACACCAATGTCACATGTCTGTGTTGACAGTTCCCTAACAGCGCTTCTCTTCGAGGGAGATGGACTTAGATATCAGATGGACTTCTTTTATCTTTAATCTTAAATTCGTTGATTAGATTGTCTGAGACCGAATGAGTGTCGGATGACTTTCATTACGGTCATTAATCCATCAGTTGAGTTTCAAAGGCTCTGACATGTCTCAAATTAGGATGGACCACAATACAACTCAGGTTTGATGTTCTGACTGTTCATATTTGATTCGTGACTACACGTGTGTGTGAGCGTGTGTGCTTTATGAGCCGTGTCCTTTGAAGGCGATCTGCAAGTGACCAGCCACTCTGTCTTTTTATGGGAGTTTTACGAAGCCTCTCCCAGATGGTGGATAGATAGGTGTTAGATTGTGACTGCAATAATAGGCCACAGGACAAAGTGGTCCATCTCTGGCCTTGACACGCTCTGGGGATTGAAACTCAAGAGTGTATATATATCAAGCCACCGTTGGTTAATAAAATATTCCATCATATCTGTCAGCAGGAAAGCTTTTTGTGCTTGAGTCTGAAGTGCCCAAGGCTATCTGTGAAGCACGGGGACTAATGAAGTCATAGTTTATTTAGATGTGATCATCTTAAATCATCAATTTTCAGTGCTTACAGTAGCTTTCTATACTTTCCAATAAACATGTTAACTGTGAAGTAAACCCCCAGAATTTTTGAAAGCTGTCCTGTTATTATTACTATTTTTTTCATAATTAATTGAATTAATTAAAAAGAAATGTAAGTTATTTTTCTAAAAGAAAAATGCATATTTCTGGATAAAGAGCATCTTACACAAATAGATGTGATAAGGAAGTAGACAGTAATCAACCACAGACTTCCTGAAGGCTTTAAAAAATATATTATTTTTACATTTCTGCTTCCTTTTTTCTTACAAAAGTTTGTTTGGTAGTTCTTTTATAAAATGTAATATTTCTGGGTAAAGAGCTGTGTAGCAAACAAATAGATGGATTAAACTGTCAAAGGCATAATCTTATGCCATAATGATGTTTGATGTGTATATTGTGTTTGTATCTTTTTATTTGTTGATGTCAAAATCGAATAGAAAGCAGTAATAGATCTTTTCAAGCCTCACGCTAGCACTTTTTATTGCATTATCTGATTTACAGAATAAGTAGATGTTGATAGTTATCAGCATGTTTTTGTGCATGTAAACACTCATGATGGACAGATAAAAGCAGGAATGGTTCAAGAAGAAATCTGTGCTATTTAATGAGCAAATCCCACCATGCTCTTAGTCTGGTTAAGTTTTAATTAATGTGAGCGTGTGGGCACTGAGCAAATGGGATTTCTCCCTCTCCTCAACCCCTTTATCCCCTCATGTTCTGCAGAACCCTAAACCTGCCCCGCAGGTGAGCATTGATAAAAGAAGTGAATGATTCATGAGCTCACCTGCCTGCCTCCCCGCCGAGACCCGGTCAACTGCAGGCATTATCAGGAGTAAATGGGTCTGAAAACGCTCCGGCCAGGACAGGCCGTACGGCATGTGATTTATCGGCCGTGATGCTGCAAATAGTTAGTCGTGTTACCAGAGGGATATGAGCATTTTCATGGCCACAGTTCAAGTTTATTTCAGACATAAATTCTGGGAGACATGGAGAAGGAAAAAGCCTCTGTAAATTTATGACGAGAGAGATTTTGTTTGCAAGCAGCCAGCGGGAAGCGTTGTTTTAACAAACCAAGGACAAGGATGAACGACTGTTTTGTTTTCTTATCTTACGTTTTGTCAAGAGCTTCGTTAAAGATAAAAAAACAAGAACATTTGCTAGAAGACCTTAAAAATAACATGGGATGGAGTTCAAATCCTCAAAGTTGAACTTTGAAGTAAAAAAAATGAGCTTTCTAGAAAATAAATTGCACGCCCCTGCTGTTTTGATGCCGTTTTGTGGTTTTTGCAGCACATTTGTTTCATGCACCATGGAGAACAATTAACATTTGAACTTTACATACTGCAATGCTTGGTGGCAGCGTTCAATGAGTTGTCAATGAAAACATCAAATCTGATCTCTGGTGCTTCTCTGTCTCTCTATGTCTATTCTTGTTAATGCGTAGAAACTTTGATCAATGTACATGATCGATCTCCTGCACAGCTGGACAGGATCAGATTTCTTCACCACTTTACTGCATGTCTCAAGTGGTGGGAAACATTTACCTCACTTTAGACATGGACACGATGATCCTGTTTACTGGCTGACTGAACCTTTGTATTCATTATTTACCTCACATTGTGGAACAAATCCTATCATCAGAGAGAAAACACTCAGGACTGTGCTGTGTTTTGAGGAGAATCCTTTCACACATCGACTTTAACCTCAATTGTGTGTTTGTATTTGTATCCTTGTTGACCTTGAAATGTCTTATAATGTGTATCCTTTGCGTTTGCTGATAGTCGCCAATGTTCCACAGTTCTCTGGGATTTTTATTTCTTGAAATATAGGATTCACAGTTGTGTTCAAGACTTGTTGTATGACAGACCTAGCCTGTATTATATGTATTGCAGCATTGCAGTATTATAAGTTTTATATGTGCTTAAAGCATCAAATTATTCCCCAATTAACTTGGGATATTTTTAAACTTAAAGCAACGTTTAGCCAGTTTCAGCTGTTTCCATGATAGAACATCAATATAGTCAGATCTGAGTCTTATGCAAAACTCTTTTTAAATCTCTCACCACGGTTTTGAATTCTGGATAAGACTGATCTCTCTGTTTCACAGTGTTACCAATTCACTGACCATACATACAAACACACCACAGGATAAATACTTAAAGAAACAGAGAGTCTGCAATGTAGTCTTATTTGAAATGTCACAATTACTGCAGTTCCTTTAACTAGACTTACAGTCATTAAGTACTGTGTAGACTCAGTCACGCACACGGCGTTTAGAGTTAAATGGATCCTTTTGGGCCATCTCTGTAAGTACTGTCTTTAGCTCAAAAGTAATTTGTAGTGTGACACAGATCATTGTCATCAGAGGAACACCCCAGAGAGCCTCAAAGAAGGCTAACTTAAATAACTTGCAGTTTCCCTTGGGCCTTGACAGTCTAAACTGCATCTCATATAGATAGAGAATTAACACATTTGCAACACATGATTTTTAATTTATTTTTAGCTAATGAAACAGTGCTGAGATTAGAAAGGAAACTCTTGCAGCCGCAAAGAATGAGTTCGATTCCCAGGGAATGCATGAACTGATAAAATATATACTTTGAATGCAATGTAAGTAACTTAAGATGAAAGCATCTGCCAAATGCAAGTGCATTTAAAAGTGTGTTTAAGTTCCTAGAAATGGCAAAGTCATAGGTAAGTTTCATGTTGTATTTACTGTAAGTGCTGTCAAATGTGTGGCAGCTATAAAGATTTTGGTCTTTTTGCATTCTGTGAAGCACTATTGGTTTTGTTTCATGGAAACATTTTTATTGTAAATAAAAGATGTCTTTAATTTGAGATACAAATTGATTTTGCATTTCCCCTGTTGATATTCTGATGACATCCCATAGACTGGCATAATTTTTTAACCAATAAGAGGCAGAACGATTTAGTCACAAATTCACACAAGCAATTTCAGCAAGCGCCGTTCGGTTGATATTTGTTGCTCTTGTTTTTGTTGTTCATGTGTCTCTGTGCTTCTACTTTATATAGACTATAAGTCAATGTGTCTCTTCTCCCTGAGATTTACTACTTAAATTCTATCAACAAGCTTTCTGTTTTCATTCTGTATAAAAGTGGAATACTTGAGAAATGTCAGAGCATTCGTAATAGATTGGCTGATGGCAACTTGGTAGGAAAGCCTTGACAAAATTGTTATCCTATTCCAATTCTGACCTATTAAGTCGCTGAGGAGAGAAGAATGATGTAATATTTCATGTCCAATTGGACAGGCATGTTTCTGAGTCACCTGTATAACATGACGCCCTCTGGCTCTCTCCACCATAAAACATCAGTTGTACACCATCACCTCTGTAAAGATGTCATCTGTTCACAGGTTGTTGTTTCAAGCATCTGGACTGTTGATGATAAGCCATGTCCGGTCAGTGTTTAAGTGTCGTACCAGTCACAGGCATGCTTTAGGATGAGTTTTCCACTCCGTGCCCATGAGGGGAAGTGGCCTGCTGGGTCTGGCCTCACTCAGTTTCAATGCAATCTGCTACCACTGTGGGCGGTGCGCCTGTGCGCTGACGGAACTGCTTCTGTTATCAAAAGGAGGCTCCGGTTTAGTGAGGCAAGCAGTTTGCACTTTATTCTTGTCATGCATTATGTACTTAACGTTATAATGTCATATAAATGAGTTGTTTAGAAGTGCAGACATACTTACAGCAAGTGTAAGTGCATGGGATTTGTTGCCAAATGTATGTTGTAACGTGTCAGTCCATGTGCTGCTGCCCCCCACTGACTAATATCCTGAGTGACTGTTAGTGCCAGTGATTTGTGTTTCTGTAACTCAATGTGCAATAAAACAATACCAAAGAAAACGAGAGACATGAAGTGATGCTCTATAACAAATCATTTAACAGCTCTTAATGCTGAATGAATGTGCACTTGGATGGTTAGATACATGATGGGCTAGTATAAAAAAAATAACCTAAGGTCTTTCCAGCATTAAGGTAACCCTGCTTTTTTAAAAACATCTCGTCTCAGTTACAAATAAAAGATAAAGAATGATAGCTCCTTTTGTATTGCAATGCATTGCATATCAGGGATGACAGATTGATAAAAAGACATGCTATTTAAGACTGGATGTAACTTTTAATACTACATGGTAAAAGTGCGGCTCCCATGAAACAAATAGTGAAGACCACTGCTGTAAATTATAGAGGGAACCCTCTTACTTGATACATTGTTAAAATCTTAAAGGGTAAAAATAATAAACAATTAGAACTCCAAACTATTAAAGACAGTCGCTTTGTAGTTTTAGATATAATAATCAACACTCACATGTGAAAATTGAACATAAGGCAGTTTATATCACCTTTTTACGATATAATTATTTTTTATACATTATTTTTTTGTTAAAATATAAACACTTAAATAGTTGCTGTCATGAAAACATACATTAAACAAAACATTATCCTTCATAATATAATAAATATGAAATATAATGCATATGTTTAGCAAAATAGTTATTTTTTTCTCACCAACTACCAGTTTTGCGCATCAAATGGCTTTCCTTGTGGTAAATGTAGCATTATGTGTTTTTTACAAGTATTTTTATGACGTCTCTTTCCATGGTTGAAACACTTATTGAGAGATTACATGAGAGATAACTCATTTCAGACATACCTTATAGTGTGCATTCATGTTTTGTTTTGTGCTTTAACAAAGAGGAAGAGATTAATCAATTATTCATTAAGACTGGTACATGACATTCATTACAGATTCAGCAGTCTCTCTATAAAGATAATTCAGAAAAATTCGAAAAATAAAATCAATGGAAAGGTCATGGAAAAGTCATGAAGATTCACTATGTGGGAAGTGTGTTGATGGTAGACTTTGTTAGACTTTGTGACGTTGGTCTTTGAGAAAGAAAGACTCAGTGCCAGCAGTATGACCACAGGACAGTCCATATTCTCTCATGACTTCATTTTCAACACATCAATGCACATTGAACACAGTTGCCTCTCGGCCTCTGAACAGAAAGAAGGAGGGCTGCATGTTATATATTTTATCTGCCTTTAAGCCACAGGGCTTCTGCGTTCTCCTTCACTCACTGTTTACAATGCCTCGCAGTGATTTTTATTAATTAAGCATTCTGGTAAACAAAACCATAAAGTAGCCATTAGACATTTCCAAAAGAGCATCTGTGGACTACTTAGAGTTAACCTTAGCGGCTTTAATAACCTTGATTAAGTTTGTTCTTTGAGTAGCCATGCACAGTAGTGTTTTATCTAAGAGCAATTGCTGTACGCACGGTTGGATGAAAGTGCAGAAATGTCCACTTGAACTCCCGCTATTAATGAGTTAGCGTGTAGCTTGGCAGCCTCTGGCCATGAACTCTCCTGAGGCTGATTTGGTGCAATTAGAAAATTGTTGTTTTATAAAGCACAAGATAAAAAATCATAAACAACCAGCGCTTTTCACCTCTATGTGCCACGAGGTGCTGTGACCAGGTTAATTATTTCTCATTCTCACTGCAATGTGTTTACGTTTCCAGGAATTCTCTGAAGCCGATGACTGTGTTCTTCCACACTTTCTTGGCATGTGCACGCTGGTTGATGTGTTGAGAAATGAGAGGGTTAATACCGTCCACCACATGTCTATTCATATTGTATTTCTTACCAGAGTTTCCTTGTGGCTTCCTGAATTTCATCACCTCTCAGACTCGCACCTGCTGATGCTAGCCCACATAAAAGCAACAGCAGGACATGGAAAGCAAACAAACATCCTTACAAGTCAAACAGCACGCCTTTTTTTTTTTTTTTTGCAGTCTAACTTGCAAGTGCCAGAACACTGATTCATCAAACCTGCTTTCTTGTAGTCTGTCTTGAAGTAACAAATGTATCGGAGTAAAAGTATACATTTTAATTAGGAAATATAGTGGAGATAAAGTGAAAGTTGACAGAAATATAAAAATTCAAGTAAAGTTCAGGTTCTCCAAAAAATACTTTTTTTACTTTGTTGCATTACACCACTGTTCAGAATGTCATACTTCCATTCTCCTATTTCTGCAGTATATATATATATATATATATATATATATATATATGTGTGTGTGTGTGTGTGTGTGTGTGTGTGTGTGTGTGTGTGTGTGTGTGTATTGTGCACATTATGCATGGAATAACTGATGACTTCTTTATTTTGTCTAAATGTGCAGTATATACCAGCGCACATGCAAAACTGCATATGTGCATAATTTGACCTTGGCATTGCTTCCAGTACAAATTCCAGTGTGCTGTTAGTAATATCACCCACAATTTTTCTTGACACATCATTTGATAAGGCTGCCAATGGTTACAGGAAAACATATTTTAACACAGCCTTTTTATTTATAAGATAATTTTTCCCAAAAACATTATTTTCATTTCATGTCATTTTTTTTAAAACAACATTAGGCAGTATATACGGCATTATGGAAGCCAATGTTTGAGTGCGATGAAGAGGCCAGTTGTCGTCAGCGGGGGTTCATTAATGCCAAATGGTCAAATTCAATTATTTGCGTATGACTTTGTATCTCTGAGCTGTTTCATGGAAACTTTGATCTGTGGTTGGTGGTGTTTATATTTATAAAATGGGACACTCTCATTCTAGAGAGTATTTATTTTAACAAATTTATCATATATTTGTATGCAGCCATGCATATGATTTATCAATATGTTTAGTCCATTTTCCAGGAAGTCAAAGACTGTAAATCCTAAATGTGTATGTCTGTTAAAAGTTTGTTTTGTCAACTTATATGATGAGCATAGTAGATAAACTCAATCTGACAGAGGTGAATATCACTATGCAACACTTTTTTGAATCAAATTGTCATCTTGATCATGTAGCTGAATACTGATGTGCTTTTTTTTTTTTTTTTTTTTGCTGCCAAGATAAGAATTGTGTAGAAATGTTTGCATTGAATAACTTCTGTGAGGCTTTCAAGGGATAGTTCACCCAAATCGTGGAACCTGATTTTCTTCCCTCAACAGTCAAAATAAGTGGGGTTTAAAACATAAAAGAACCATATTGACTTTCCTTAGTTTTGGGTAAACTGTTCTTTTAATTCAAACGTCACATCTCTTCTCTGTTCTGTGTTTGTGTGCCATGTTTCTTTAGGAGGAGAAGCTTTGAGATTCATGCAATGTGTTTATTTTTGGGGCGAGAGCATTCATCAGAGTGAAGCACAGGGTGGAGAAGCATACGGCATCTTTCGAGGACAGCTGGAGGAAGGGGATGCTGGGATACGTAAGCTCGCTATTCTCCTGCTGGTTGACTGGGAGTATTTCCCTTGTGTGGGACGACAATGTGATTGAGGGGCTCTGGAGGCTTATGAGCACATTAAGACCCCCATTGGTCCATGAGACAGATGGACCGTATCTCACGACACCACAGCTGCTGCCTTCCATTTGTTTAATCTGCAAAATGATTTATACAAAGGCTTATTTCGTGACAAAAGTCTCTTCAGGGATGCAGTTTTCAGGTGCGGTGCAGATACAGCAGCCTGTGTGAGAGCCCAGTTTAACTTTACACCCACATGAATCTGATGCTGGCTGCTTTGGCCTTGATCAGGCTCTTTCTCTGTTGATCGGTAGCCCTTGGACTGAACTAAGGCATACTGTGCGTGTTTCACTTTGTGGTACTGTGTGAAGAAGCTTTCCTCGTGTGTCAGTAATATGTTTGTGCATGCACAATCGCACACACTCGAGCAGGAGTGTTAAACACACTAAAAATAAAATAAAAGTGGTAGCAGCCTTTCTTTTAATTATATGATGCACAAATGCATGCTTTTCATGACCTGCTGATGTGTAGATGACACAACTATTTCCATAAAAATTGCATATATATATATATATATTTTTTTTTATGCATACTATATTTTGCTGTTTTTTAGACAAGTATAGAAAGTTGTCAGAGACATGGCCTGGTGGATACTGCAGATACATTGTGTGTGTGTTTGTGTGTGTGTGTGATGTGTTGTGTGGTTGGTAGGTGTGTGTAGGTGATGTTTCTGATCCCATTCCCCCTTTTACTCAATTTTTTTAACGATACTTCTGCCAGTTTCTGTCAGAACAGGCTTGAAAGGAATAGTTCACTCCTAAATGGAAATGTGCTCAACCTCATGGGTATGCAAATAATGGAAATTTGTGATCTGTGCCTTTAAGAAAGAAGGTTGGACTTTATATATTCAACACTTAGCATGCTGTCAGACCGGATCTGATTCCGTGAGCTGCATGTTGAACATACACCAGTCTGTTCACATGAAGCATGAAATGAGAAACGTCTTTCAGCAGAGCAGCACTATATAGGAATCAAACTCTGCCCTAAGGTCTGAAGGAACCTGAGCACGTCATTCCATCAGTTTCTAATGCATATCATCCAGCCTCTCAAGACTGATGGAGACAGATCATGAGGTTTAGCTGGAGATTAGGTCCTGAGAGGATACTAAAGCCCTTGAACGCACACAGATCTCCTGTAATTCTGCTACATGTCCTTCCTCCACAAAGGGCTCTTTATTATGTCTCATGACAGACACAAAGTTCGGAAATAATGCTTATAGAGCACATGGACCTCCATTCATGTGCACACCTGTGCATGCAGTGTTTATTTAGGTGGTGATGTGGAGCGTGTAATGATCCTGTATTGTGTTGTATTGCAGTGCAGGTGTAACGTGGCTGTTCTTGGCTGTACTCTCCTCACGTCAGGACATTATTAATGTGAGAGATGGATCTGCACTGAGCCACCCACAGGATAAACCGGAGGAGAGAAGCTCCTTTGAGCAGAGACCAAAATCCTCCAGCTCACACAGACAGAAACAGATTGTTTTTATGAAGTTAATTTCAGATAACAGAATAAATGCACCTGAATCAAACCCATACTTGTTTCATGTTATAGATAAAAGTGGCAGTTGTGCTCTTATACTGTGGACACACAAAATGATGCCAATATACAGTAAGTAGGTACAGTAGGTTAAAGCTCATAAAAACAAATGTAAATGCTTTATCAAAAATATGAGATTCACAGTTCTGCTTATTAATTCACCACTAGCTTTGAGTAAATTACAGTTATTGACCATTATTGTGTGTTGAGAGTTTGTAAACAGAATTTAAATAATGAAGAAGAAAAAAAATCATAAGTTTTCCTGGATTTTATTTGGACACAAATCTAAAAACACATGAACCAAAGAATCAAACTTGAAAGGTGGACAAAAGTGTTTTTGTGTCACTGGGATTCACCATTTTCATGCAGGATACTTTTTTTTAGTGCATATGCAAGCATACAAATTCACACATTTATATGGGGAAGCATGAAGGCAGCTTGGTTTGATGTGTCCAGGGGTAATTAAAACCATGATGTAGATGAATAGTCATTAGTCCTACTCATAGCACTTTACTTGAATCCTTTTTGCATAATGCATTATTAAGATATCCATAATGTACGTTATAATTAATCTTTTCATGAATAACCATAATCAAAGTTAAAATGCATTACAATATTTGCAGGTTCGTTGTTACAACTGAAAGGTATTTTTTTTTTGTCATAATATTTTTCAATGCAATATACTTTTTAAAGGTGCAACACTGAATAGATAAGTATAGTAATGTATTACAAGACAATTAATGCATTAAATATGTGATCTATCTATCAATTTATATATGGTATATATATGGTATAGAAATCTGAAATTAAAAAAATCTACTCGCTGTAATTTACGTTGAATTGTGTTCATAAAAAGCACAAATAAGATATCTTCAATGTCTCAATTTTTTAGCTATGTGATTGAGTGATGAGAACAAGGCCCCAGTTTCTGTTGAAACTCTATTAGATGCTATTTTAACAATATTTCTGGTGTTTCAAACTAATTCTGCTCATATTTGCCAAGAACGCAAAGTCTGCAATCAAAAGTCAGAGACTTCAATAAGGCCTCAGGAGCTTTCTGTATATAAACATCATTTGTACAATATCTACAGCCAAGTAAAGAGCCATGGAAGAGCAACCTCTGAGGAATAAAATTGTCCTCTAGGATATTACAGAGAGTGAAAGCAATGTGCACATTGATGTATGGTAATGCATTGCATCTGTGTTGGACTGGACAGTGTGGAGATGAAAGAGGATTGGGCAAGGCGTGTGAGGTCTGTTATTAAGGCTAATTGGCCGTGCTGTTTGCTAGAAGGGCTCAACACAGTTTGACAGAGTAGATGATAGGTTTTCTGCATGTCCTCTGCTAGACTGAAGGAAGACTCAGAGACTCTCCCTGTCCCTCAGTTCTGTCCACACCCTGTCCTCATTCTCCGATTCACTGGCTTCTTGTCTGCTCGGGGTCTGTTATAATGACAGCCTTTGTGTTATTGCTGGAGAGAAGTGTTATTTGATTGCAGTGAGAGTTTTGACAGGCCATTAGTGAGGGAGGCTCGAGGTGTAAAGTTCGTTTCCCGCCCCAGAGGAACATGTAGGTAAGGGACGGTGAGATGTGTGTGGCATCACATCAAAAATCATCACAATCACCTCTTCTGCTGTTTACTTGTTCTACGCCATGATTTTTTGCACATCAGACTCTGTAACCTATTGCTTCCTTTAATTGTCCATTCAGATTCTTCCTTTCCGCACTTCCTGAAAGCTGCTGTGTGGTTTGCTAAGGAAAATCAGGACATTATTGTAATAAGCGGTATATTCAAGAACAAGTTTTTCACAGTCATTAAATTTCCAGAGTCATTAGTCCTACTCATAGCACTTTGTGTGAATCCTTTTTGCATAATGCATTATTAAGGTATTCATTCTTGTTCATGTCTGTTTATTCTGGTCTTTCAATGTAATTTTGTGGTATTTTATGCACATTTTACTCTCAGCCTAGTGGGAATTATTATTATCCTTGCTCCGCACTCCAATCAATAGTGCACCTGTGACAGAATACCAGACCCAAAACAGTAAGCGGAACCCCCTCTCCCCATGTTTACTTTCAGTTTTTTGAGAAGTGTTCCTGCTCTTTCAGCCGCGCAGAAATAGATGAACAGGTGATGTTCATTGCCAACCTCATCGCCTTCATGAGGGCGTTTGTGGCGCTCGCCCTCACCAGCTCGCTCGAGGGGGAAACCCTAGAGGCGCTGTTCCCATCAGCCAGCAGTTCCTGATTCCTGGCAGCAATCCGCAGCTCACACACGATCACCGGCCGGTAATATGGCAAGCCCAACAAACATTAATGTGGCAAGCCCAACAAATATTAATGCCCCAAAGTGCAAAGTGCACTCCAGTGCTTGCTCCTCATAAGAGCCTTCCAGAGCACCCTCCAGTGCCCACTCCTTGAAAGCACCTGCTCCGCTATGGACTCCCAGATCCCCAGATCCACCATGGCCATCCAAGTCTCCTGATCCGCCATGGTGCCCCGAACGGGTACCACTCTGTAGGCCCGCTCTCCATTGTCTGTCCTGAGGGACCTCCAGAGTGCCCACAACTCCCCATTGGATACTGTGTGCCATGAGGGGGGAGCAATGTTAGAATCTGTTCCATGTCATGTGTATAAATAGTATTTCCTGTGTTCTCTTCGGTATTGTTGAATTTACAGATAATTTGAGTTTTCTTTGTTCATTGGTTTAATTCAACTTCTATGGATTGATGTACTCCTTGTCTCTTTTCGTTCCTTGCTCCACTCTGACCACTACTGAGCCACTTAGCTTGCCAAAGAATAAAATTAACTGCTAAAATGACAACCACAATATAAAAAAAAAAACTACAACAAAACCGCTAACATACAAAACAGTCCTTGACAGCCCAAGGTCAATGTTTATGAGGCCACACATAACAAAGATCAGACAAATACATGAGATCAACTGTATATTAATGACATGCTCGCTGTGTATGATGGATGTAGTAATCCATACAAATTACAGTTTAAAGATTATCTGTAATTGCCTGGGCCTGATACATATTGATGCATATTGAATATGTAATTCCATTTATCTGAGCAGTAAATGGCAAATGGATATGAGGAAAATATGTGTTTCCTGTTCCTGCATGATTGAAATCTCACCCCAGCCAATACTGAGCAAATCCTTGTGGCTTGCAGTACCTAATAAATCCCAAACCATCCACAAAAGAAGAAACTTTATCTCACCACAGAGAAAATAATCAGTTTTCTCTGTGTATATAATTGAGGGCAGCCCTTGAAAGACAATAGAAGAGATTGAAGTGGCCTGGTTAATTGTCTGTTGGTTTGTGCACCGTGTCTTGACTCTAAAGCAGAGATTTCCTGCTGTGGTCCTGGGGACGAGAGCTGAATTAGCCGGGAGAATATAACTCTAAAATTATTTACATTACAAGCTACAGAGGTTCATTGCAAATAAGAGTGAATATGTTATGTAGAGCTGTTCTGGCACACAGGGAAATCTAATTGGCTGCTATTTTGCAGCTCTCATTTCATTTAAGAATCATTCTCCTTAGAAGAAACACAGAAACAAATGACAATTGTTGGCATACATGCTCAAAAATATTCAGCATCACAACCTTTTTCAACATTGATAATAATCATATGTGTTTCTTGAGCAGCAAATACGCATATTAGAAGGATTTCTGAAGGATCATGTGACAATAAAGACTGGAGTAATGATGCTGAAAATTCAGCTACACATCAAAGAAATAAATTACATTTCACAATATATTCAAATAGAAAAAACGGTTATTTTAAATGACAATACCTCACAATTTTACTGTATTTTTGCAAAAATAATAATAATAATAATAATAATAATGCAGCCTTAGTGAGAAGAAGAGACTTAAAAACAATAAGATAAAAATATCTTAATCATTCCAAACATTTGTCCATTAGTGGTGGACGTACAGTTCTGATAATCTTAGTGCGCTATGAAGACTTAACTAAAAGTGTACCTAGGCATGTTCCTCAAACTATACCTTTAGGTGGTTCCTTAAGGTATACCGTCTTACGTGCGACGTTACCAGGTGATGTCCATGGCGTTGGTGCTGAATTGGTTGATATCGATGGCTCGAAAGGCTCTATGCGGGGGCTGCTTCAGAGCATTATGTGAGAAAACAGTGTTCTTGATTTAAAAAAAGATATAATTATTTCCTGTTAGGACGCAACAAACATGCAAGAAACTTTTACTTTCGCTTGCCAACATACATCACATCAGTAACGAAAACCAAGAAAGAAAAATATATGCCCAGATCAACTCCCAGTGGTCACAATATAAAATACAAATGGAAAAAACCTACATGAGACACTGCTTAATAATTTACAGCTTTTAACAAAAGAAAAAAAAATCTTCCAATTAGAAGTACTTGAGAAATAGTTGAAACTGCAATTTATCAGGACTCGTGGACTTTTTTTTTAAATAATCAAAATCCAACCCTGGATATTTTATACAATCATGCGTATCAGTAACTGGCAGTATGCCTTCACTGGCCTTTGAAAGGGACATTTACATTGTCATAATACATTTTCAATTGCATCTTCATTGTCTCCACAACCAGGGTTGAATTTAGCCGCATTACATTATTGGTAAAAAACAATCATTTCTGTTATTGGATGACCTATTCAATTAAAGAGAGATAGCGGAGATCCGCCAGTAGCTGGATTTTGGGGCTGAGGGGGTTCAGTAGCTCTGTTGAAGTTTGTCTCCTCAGGATCTAAAAGCTACTGAATTTGTTGCCGTGGCAGGCAATTATTATAATTTTTATTACAGAATTTTAGCTTCTGACATGGTATAACTTAAGAACGATGTAGTGTTAAGGTTTCGAGGAGAAACATATTAACGATAAGGTACAGCTTACGGTATAACTTAAGAACGATGTAGTGTTAAGGTTTCGGGAAACGCAGCCCCGGTCTTCTTAACACTGGATGAGAAATACTTGAGATCGAATTGAGATTTGTTTTTTTGACTGTTTGTGAAGATTTCATCTTAAACTCTACACGAGATGCGTATAATATTATTGTGGTTTTATGCATGGGACAAAGTAAGCAAGTCTTCATTTTCTCATTAAATCTCATTGTTGTCTGAAAGATACAGTTGAGATGTTAAAGAGATCTTATCTGTGATTTTTCTTTCCTGTGTGAGCACAGCTTTTGTATGTGCTTTTTTTTTTTTAAGAGAGAACAGAAGTATGATTATATCCTTTCAAAAGAGATCTGCTCTCTGCAAATGTCTTACAAAAATACATGTTCCCTCTTTGGCTGTAATTATGTATTAAAACAAAGTATTTTGGTAAGATCTTTCAAGCATGCAGATTTATTTTTATGGACTTAATTATTAGTTTGAAGCACCTGAACTCACAGGGAGAGCGTGGGGATTATTTTCTTTCTTATGATGATTGGAATACTGTATCTGCTATCTATGATCAACAGAAAATCTGAATTGTGAACTACATTTATGAACAAAACGTCTCATCCTTTCAAACCTCTAGTGGCTGTAGTCCACAAACATGTACATCTGGAAACAAACTTGACTTGAGACGGTGCACATTGAAAAATGTAATATGCATGCACAAATGCCCACATAGCACATGTGTTCTGTCAGGTGTCTTGAGTTATACAGTTTTGTCTAGAATCCATTCAGAGAGATAATTGTTCTGTTGTGTACTGTAGTTATTCGCTTAATGCCACAGATCTTTACCAGACAAAGAATCATGTGTTTAATTGAGATATTCATTAGAAATACTGAATTGTGCATTAACATGGTATTTCTGTCAGTCTCGCTCTGGTGGCCATCATGCTAGATGGACCTGCCGACAGCTCCTACTGTGTCAACATTACAGGATCAAAAACCATGTCGACCTTTCAGCCTAGACAGGTGTGCGAGTCTGTGTAAACTCTGACATTGTTATGTGAATTGCAAATAGTGAAACGAGGGTCTGATTGAGTTGCAGAGCATGAGTTTAGAGAGTCTGGCAGCAGGCATCAATGTCTATGTGCTTGTGAATGGGAAACGGACAGTAGATGAAATTGATTAATTTATTTTAGTCATACTGCAGTTTAGAAGTTTTATTATATGAGGAAACAACAAAATTATAAAATACAGTATCTTCAAAAACAAATACATTTCTTTCTTTTTTTGGTTTTGGTTTGTAAATATGGATTGGATCTGTTTTTAAATGTGAGTCTGGGAGCTGTAAAATAGCCAATTTTGCACACACCTGGAGGGTCTGACGTCTAAGATGCAAAACTACCTTGTGGCCAAACATATCAAAACCTAAATGAAGCTGTCTACATTAAAGGCTCCT
This sequence comes from Carassius auratus, assembly GCF_003368295.1. Taxonomy (NCBI): domain Eukaryota; kingdom Metazoa; phylum Chordata; class Actinopteri; order Cypriniformes; family Cyprinidae; genus Carassius; species Carassius auratus. Next base: position 25,759,321 of record NC_039273.1, on the reverse strand, counting down.
GTCTGCGGCAGAATGTGCAAAGTATACTCATGTCAGATGTTTTAAATCTGTCTGCAGTGGAAAAAGAAAGTAGACGAATGTTGACACTGGTTGACATACACAGCTATTTAATTAATAGAAATTAATACTTTAATGCATAAAATTGATCAAATGTTTTATAATGTTATAAAAGATTTCAAGAAATGCTGTTCTTTTGAACTTGCTATTTATTTATATATTTATTTATCATGGTTAATAATAATTGTTTAATAAATAATAATCAGAAATGTTAGTAAATCAGCATATTAGAATTATTTCTGAAGGATGATGTGACACTGAAGACTGAAGGAATGATGCAGAAATTTCAGCTTTACATCACATGAATAAATTACATTTTAAAATATATTACAGTATTAAGTATAAGTATAATATTTCACAAAATTACCTTTTGCTCAAATGTAGCATTGATGATCATAAGAGACAAAACCATAAAAAAATCCACAAAAAATCTGACCCCAATCTTTTTAATGCAAGTGTTTTTCCATCAGCTTAACTGTAGCCTATTCAGAGTTTACAGGCATGTAAATAATGTGTATAATGGCTATTTTACAATGGCTTTAAATCTGATTTCAGACCAGTCTATTTTACACCACCCTTTTTGTTATAGGTAATTAGTTTTCAGAGTGTTCTGTATCTATAAATATCTAAATGAGGGAATATTTCTGTTCCAGATAGCCTTTTTTGGGGGGTTGCTTGCCATTTAGCTTTTATCTAAAGCAACTTACAGTGCACGCCATGCTGCTTCATTCCCGCTGGAGCGATCTTGATTAAGTGTCTTGCTCAAGGACATAGTGCTGATAGGACAGCTTTTTATCTTTCCACTTTTTTTAGGTCCGCTTACCTGGACTCTGTTGTGTTGGCAGTGCAAAATGTTAAGCACCACCACCTATTCTGTGTTGTGACACCACACATCCTCGCTGTAATGCCTTTCTCTTTACTCACCCTCCTGAGGTGGTCCCCTTATATAAATATAGCTGTGTTTTTCAATTCCTTTCACTTGAAATATAAAACAAGAGGCGGACATGACTCTTCACTACCCTGATGAGTGGTATCTGTGTAAGCTGACATCAAAAGACCCTCATTCCCAGCAGGGGTGTACATAAGGAGAGCTTTCAGGACAGGCCTGTGCATGCAGGCTGGGAATGAGTGGGCCTGAAACCCGAGCCTCAGGATGCTCACGGGCCACCTATAGTGTGGAGTCTGGATGCTGCCGGGTTCTTCTCCCCTATCAGAGCTCATAATCTTCCTCTACACTGCCTGGGAGAGAAGAATGTGTGAATTAGCATGAATTATTGAGATTCGGAAGAAAAAGACTCTTTAATCATCAGTGAGGCCAGTCCTGCAGATTTAGTTAAATTATATAACCCTGCATGTCTGCTGATTTGCAAAAAAAAAAAAAAAAAGTTCAAAATATCAATAAACACTTACAGTTTTTTTTCTTTTTCACAAAATAAGAATGAAGATTTTTCAAATTATAAATGTGTGTCAGCCAGTATTGGTGAAAATTACATTTAAAAGAAATGTTTTACCATTACGTTACTCAAAAAAAAGAAAAAAAAAAAGAAAATGAAAAGAAAAAACTAATTGTGTTTCTTAGTTACTTATTTATGTCAAGTAATGCATTACGTTTTGCTACCTGTGCTTGCTCCTTTGTTTTTAATATTAAACCCCCCAAAGTTTTATTTTTGTCCCTTTCACACAAAAAGTTAAATTAATAAGCTTCAGGCTGAAGGAAGCACCTCTGCCTCTCCATGTCACTCCCAATTTCTCTCAACACAGGAACAGGAGAGGTGTCGGTGAATAAATGGGAAAAACTAAGTAGCTTTCTTTCTTATTTGAAGTAACTTGTGATGTTTTTATTGGTTACTAGTTTACTACTTTACTAGTTACTTGAAAAATGTCATCGATAACTTAACTTGTGTTACTTGTCATGTGTTACAACACTGTTGTCAGCTTTAATGCACTTATCAAAATAACAAGCAGTCAAATGTCAAAAGTTTTAATGTATAATTTAACTTACAATCTGCAAAAGAGTGGAAATCAGACATGCTCAAGCAAAACCGTATTCCAATAGATTTTGGAATAAGAAACTCCAAATTAAAGAAAAATGTATTGGATTTAATTCATCGAATATGATGCAGGGCGGTGTTATCGTTGCACCAATGCGTAGCCATCAGAACTGGTTTAGGCAGACTGGTTTATGTAATTAGTTTAGTTTAATCAGTATTTCATGTGTTCTCCATAATGTGGCATTTCTTATGGCAATCTGTACATCTGTATCACTGAAAAAAATAAATAAAAATCCTTTGTAATCATTTCATGACACTGACTTCATTAAACCAATTCAGGATATTTATGACAGCCAGTAACAGTTTACAGATATCGTAGAAAGTAATCAGTAATGTTGTAAATGAGTCCTCTATGTTGTCAAATTTCCTGTGTCTGCAATAATACATCACCTATTGTTTTCATAGCAAGCTCAATATGCAAGTAGCTCACTTGCTAGTGCATTTTTTAAGCTAACCACCAAACATCTCTCTGTGGCTGGTTTAACTGTTTTGGAGGATTCTGTAAGATCTCTGTGTGTCTTTGAGGACCGTGGCTTGAGGTTGTGGTTGAATTTAAATTAGACTTTGGCTTTTAGTGTAATTATAAGATTAATCTACAGTCAGTCTGCCTTTGTTTACTTTTATGACTTGTCATATTTTTTACAGGGAGCTTTCTGTCATGTCTACCAATGATGGATAAATTATGAATATTTACTAGCCATAAACAGCTATTTTTCTCCAGCCATGAAACTGTATTTGCATTACTTTTATTAAAGGTATATTTGTGTCCCTATTGCAATTAAACTAATTAGTGGCCTGTTATAAGCAATTGTGAAGATTTTGTGTCATAATTTTTTTTTCCTTTTTTTCGTTTGAATATTGGTGTTCTCACATGGAGCTCTGGAAGAAAAAACTGTAGGCATCCTAAATAAAATGAAGGTAAAGTTACTAGAGCTTTTGTTTTCGTGAAATATTAAAGCATGGCATATAAACAGCAATCAAACATGCATTCTGCATTTAAACATGATGACATCCAAAGGTTATGGGAGATGCTCCCAGACTGGTAACCGCACCACTTCCACTAAGATGTGCACTCTCACAAATTAAGAAAGCATAGTGGTTTTGTCAAGCACAGATGCCAGAGGTGGTCAGGCTGGGATCGTGTCATGTGACTGAATGTGTGACAGAGCACAGACAGCACACCGGATGACCAGCAGCTCAGTAATTACTGTACCCCTGTGTGTGCCGAGAGAGAGGGAATGTAATTAGGACAAGATAAATCTTAATGCATTGTGTTTTGGCTAATGGCACTTCCTCTCCATGCTCTGCATGGGCATAAATCAAGTGAATCTGTTGCTCTGTCACAGTGGGGTGTGTCGTCCTTCACATTGATTAACATTATGAATTCATGCCACTGTGTCTGTCTGGTACAGCCTCTGGCCCTGGGGAGCAGAGCGGTATATCAGAACAGATGTGAACTCACCCCGCTGTCACCCTATATCTTGCAGAGACAAGATCCTCGTTGTTTAAATCACAGAGGGCCTGTGTTTTTACATTCTGTGTGTTAAACTGAAATTTCTTGTAGTTGAGTGCTATGGAAATGTCATTGTCTGTGTGCTCGACATTGCCTGTGCTTTCATTTTTCAGATCCTAGTGTAAATAAATGATTTCCCTGACAATCATGATCCTTTTTTTTTTGCAAGCTAACCTCTCTGAGCATTAGTAAATATGACTGTGTGGTAGAAATTAATGTGTTCGTTGACATATTGAGCACAGCTCCTCTTGCTGAGTGATCGTACAAACAATAATCTATCAATATTATGAAATAAATATTTGCTAGCATCTGTTTTCTGATACTGATGCTTTTGTAATATTATACTGAAAAACAATTACATTTTTGGGGGCTTTAAGTAAGTTTCAAATTTGGAATTAAGTAAAATCTACTTAAATAAGTTAGGTAAAATTAAGATTTTGATGTTTGAAGTTTTTGATTTTACTCAATTTATTAAGGCCGTTGTTTAGATTAAATTCAATTTTAGACATACATTTGTGGTTTGTCGCTGCACTGACATTAGCACAGATAACATTCAAATGATACAACAAAATCCAAAGACAGCATGTAACCATTTAATAACCCAACCACAAGCTCTACTCTTTACCACAGTAGTAACCACAAAAACCTAATCAACAGAAAGTCTTTTAAATGTCCAATTTTACTGAATTCAGTAGTGCATAAGATAATTTCAACAATTAATTTCTTCCAATTAATTCCAGTGCAAGTTCAAAGCATGTTGACGACTAAAAATCTATCAGTGTAAATATAATTTAGTAATTTCAGTATGTAAAGGGGTTAGATAAAATAATGTGAATGAATGAATAAGGCATTTATATAGATGTATTATAAATTTACAGTATAGAATAAACAGTTTGTTTCAGTTAATTTAAAATATCTAATAATTACACACAAATGAACAATTTCTCCACACATTCCTACATTTGTGTGAGGGATGCATCCACTGATCGTTACATCCTAGAAAAAGCAGAGAAAGAGTTATGTAATACCTCAAGTGTCTGTACACACTTTTCACACATCCCCAGAGGACTGTTTAGCAGAATTTGGTGATGAATTTGGCAGTTTGATGTGACTGCCAAACCAGACCAACCCGATCACTTCCTGGTTTGGGTCATTCTCATAAACGCAATCCTTCTCAGCGCGAGGATTACAGAGAAGACACTCGCAGATCAAGAGAATGAAACAGCATTACTTGTCTAATTCGAAAAAGAGTCTGTCAGCATTTAGCAAGCATGAAAACTGGTGGATTACAGCCAGAGACTTTGCTCCACTGCAGAAGTGCCATCACAGTACATGCATATGTGAGATTTCCTGGCTTGTTCATCTGCTGTGAATCATTGCCACATTATTCCAAGCAAGACTTGCTTGCATTAACATTACATGACATTACCAATTAGCAAACTAATTAAACAACAGTAAAATAGCTTTACAAGTCTGATGTACTGGAAAGAAATTCTTATATCAACATTTAACAGTTCGTGGAAAACAAGCTTGAATAAAAAAGAATCTGCTGTAGCTCAGTCGCTTCATTTCTTTTCCAAAGATTTGCACACACTGGATATCACTTTGCTTACAGCAGATGCTATTGTCCTTTAGTTTGAAAGCTTCGGCTAGAATCAAGATGAGAGCAGTGTCATAAACATCCATTCATGTGGGCATATGTGAGATTTGAAGTGAAACTCGAGCTGAGGCATTTGTAGGATTACGTATGTGACACAATGACAATACTATTAAAAAACCAAGAATCATGGCTTCAGTTTCAGTTTGTGCATTATGTTACTTATCCCTGTTCTCACTGCCTTTGTGTGTGTGTGTGTGTGTGTGTGTGTGTGTGTGTGTGTCTGTGATTCAAAGCCCTGCCTTGAGACTGTGTACAGTAGAGTGTCTCATTTCATAGTTATAGTGCACATTTCAAGTTTCATTAAAAAAGTGACACACTCACAAACACATAGAGATGCACACAGTCCAAGGTTTTTTTTTGTTTTTTTTTTGTCACACCTGCTAATAATCCAGGGTAAAAATAGATACATGTGTCATGCAGTTAAATATAACAGTTCTTTTTCTTTTTTTATTTATATTTTTTTACAAATATAAATCTATGTTTATTTCTGTTTTTGGCATCAAATAACAGACTATTTGTATCACTTATAGCATCATATACTGCCTATCAGTGAAGTGCAACCTGTTAAAGATAATAATACAAAAATAAATAAATAAATAAATATACATACAAAAAATGTAATTGGCTGATTTTCGCAATATGATTTTCATGCCTAAAATAAAATAAAATAAATCAGCTTCATACCATTACAGTCACATAACTTTTTATAGAATCACTTACATCACTTTGGTGAGATCAGTATGGCAAAGGTCAGATTATCGATCTTACGTTGCAATTTTATATACACAACATGTACTTCCGGGTGATTTTACTTGCATTTGGCACTTGACGAGTGTTAATTTTGGGCATGCACGCACAGATTCAGCCACATGCTCATTGCTGATTTTACTGCTGAATGCTGTGAACAGTGGGTAGCAGTTGGTGAAAACGGATTAACGCTTTATCTTTATTTAGTAACATTTCATTCAGAAATGATATGCCCCTTTTATTTTGAAAAATGTACCCCAGGAACCATGCTTCAATGAAAACCGAATCTGTGCTTTTGAGAGTGATACAGTCTTATTTTTTTTTTTATTTTTTTTTCCTGGCATTAGCTTTCATGGTTTGAAGAGCCCTTCCATCAACCAGAAGTTTATTGAAAAATGATACATCTGTAATTTAATTCTGGCTCATTTTTCTTAGTCAAAACACAATAATTAATAGTCCAAGCACTTTATCTAGAATACCCAGCAGTCCTGTTCAAGAGTAATTGGTTTCTGTAGGGAAACACACATGTTTGGCAGGTGGTTCAGGGGTTTGAGCTGTGAGATGCAGACTCAATTTGCTGCCATTCTACATTATTTAGAAATCTAAGTGGTGTATAGTCATGAGCTTTTAAAACAAATTAACAAAGCTGCACTTTGGTAGATAGCAGTTATGTGAATAAAATACTCTTTAATACATCATACTATTTCAAGTGTGATCGGTGCACACACACACACACACACACACACACACACACATACTTGTGTATACACACTTTTTGCAATCACAATAGCGGGTTTCCAACAAAAAGTTATGCGTAAAATTGGGATATCGCACAAAACATTTGCGAACAAGCACCATTTCCACTCAACAAGTCAGAGAACAAACTCGTCACTTACTGATAAACTGGCACTAAACATCACTAAGAAAAGTAGGAGAAGCTAATTAATATAATCATTTTCTTATATAATAAATCACTTGCACCTCAGAACAAGCAGACGAAACACAATGAATGTTGTTATTGCTTTATATTTGCTATTGGAGGTGGATGCTACTGTTTGGGAATGTAGTCATTTAACAGTTCTGGGAGGCAATTACACAGAAATACTTTGATGACAGACTTTGCTCTGGCATTTCTGAATGAGCATAAAACAACATTTCAGATGCTGTGGAACAAGATCGGTCTGCTGATTAGTCTGGATTTACTGTCCCATAGTGCAAAGTCAGATGACTTTTTTTGATGTGCTTGGAGGAATTTATTCGCAAAATGTATTTCCATCTTCCATTATATGCATTAACAATTTTTGCATAAATCACGAAACTAACTCAAGTGAGCGTAAAAGCGTTTTTTTTTTTTCCGAATTAAGACATTTTATTTGAAATTAAGCATTTCTCTTGATTCTGATACAATACTTCAAAATATGTCTATTTAAGTCAAAATATAAAAATAAATGCGTTTATGTAAATTTACCTGGCTGAGATTTAATTTTCACCAGTTCTTTTTGATCATGAATCTTATTTGTACCAATGTTTAATGTCTTTCTATAGCTGTATGTTTTTCTAAGTCTTTTTTTCTAAGTCAGGTTCTTAAGCCACAAACTGTGTTACATTTTACATCCTGTTGGTTTTATTAGCAGTATCTTTATGACAGCTCACAGGTCAGACAAACATCTCTGGCTGTGTTCAGAATCAGTCAGCATGTTCTACTTAAAGAGTTCTTTATCTCAGGAACAACTTTACTGCCAGCCAGTCAGTCTGTCTACCTACTTTATAAAAAACAAGCCAGCCCCATTCAGTGTCTCTACTGCCCTCAGTTACCTGTTGGTCCGCTGCCAGGTGGGAACAGGAGGGGCTGCCTCGTTTACCTGTGCAAAATAAAACAATAGCCCACCTCTCTGATTGGCCAGAGAGATGAAGCCGCTCCCTCAGCCTCTGTTGTAATTCAACACCTGACGGATTTCACTTGCGCCTGAATTGTTCTTGTTCACACAGTCTCAGAAACCGCGCGTCTGTCCCCGGAGACACTCACGCTTCTGTCCCAGCTAAGAGCTCAGAGTAACGTCGCCTGCGCTGTGCCTGATATATGGATTAGACACTTGCTGCACACTTGCACTTGCCTTCCTCTTCAGAACTTGGGTTTGGATCCACTAGTTTTCCAGGTTTTTGCTGAAGGATTTCCTAAAATCTAATCTAATTTCCTTTGGATGTTTTTTTTTCTTTCACATGGGTAAGTGGTGCACATGCATTGGATTGTAGCAAGAAGTGGAAGTGTGCATGATCTTCTTGGTGTTTCATAATAATATTCCATCATTTGCACTTAATTAAATGAGGGTCTTATTAGTCTCTCATCTCTTCTGTGCACTTTCTTTGCTATTGTACAGAAACACACTGGGGGCTTTGAGAAACCAATAATATACACCCCAGATGCTGCTTTTTCTAAATGTGTTATTTAAGTTTTTTTTTTTTTAGTCTGGTTGAATGTATTATTTAGATTGAATTAGGGGGATATTGTAATATTACGCTGTCTTTTCTGGAAATGTTTTTCAGAGATTGTGTGAACTGGTGCAGTTTGTGAAGTACAAAAATTATGAACTACTGTGATTTTACATGCTTTTTCTCGAATTTGATAAACAGACTTTGTATTTAAATACAAATTCACAGCAATCAAGCTTATTTGATGATTTGAGAAAGTGCCAAAAGGCATCTTGAGCTTCCAATGAAAAGAAAATCACTTCACTAGTCAATGTGATAAATGTATTTGATTAACTTATGTCATTACTTTTATTTTTTACTTAACTTCAATATTATTTATTTATTATTTGTAATTATTTGTTTATTTATTATCACTTTCCAAATTTTCAGTATCAGAGTTTTGGACTAAAATGTTATTGTAGTGTTGCGTATCAGATATAAACTTTATTAACCACAAGGTGGTTAAATATTTTCTTCAAAGCAGAGGTCTGCCTTGACTATTCAGATGTTCTTCATCAGTAGCAAGTTGAATAGTTAAAACAAATACAAATAACTTTATACAACCACGAATTGTGATTGTGATTGTGCAGTTAGCCTATACATGCATTTAGTGTAAACAATTAACACTTAAGAACTGTTAAATTGTAATGGGAGATATGTAGTTTCATTACATCACCATCTGTTCAGTGTAAGAAGTGTTCCCTATTTCTTATATAGTTTATATATAGTCCTTCTATACAGTATATTGCATTCACTATATAGGCAATAATGAATGAATGAATGAGTAATTTGGCACACAGAAGCAGTGGCAGCGCATGTATATACCCGCAGGCGTGTTTGTTGTTTTCACCTAGGATACAATTGCACGTTTTCATTTGTGTAATGCCTGTAATAAGTCATTTGGATAAGTGTATGTTTGACTACAGTATAACAATCAAGAACACTATATGATAACAGGTGAACGGTGAAACCAAAATGCAGAAACTGAAAATTAATATGTGGGCCTGTAAGGGATAAACTGTTAACGTGTGAAACAATCTCACGGCCTGGTATTTTGAGACTGTTTCTTTAAAGTGAGTTTTACATATATTTTTATATATAATGAATCTGAGCTGTATAGATTGAGCTGGGGAACCGTGATTGAGTGGTGTTATCAAAAGTGTCATTTTGGAGAGAAGTCAGCGGGAACCAGGCTGTCTGTCTCACTTAGTTCAGCGGGGAAGGCAGTCTTGTCCCCAGGGAGTGATTCTATTTCACACAGAGAGGCTTACGTCTTTCAAGCATACCATTGTCTCGTCTAATCCCACAGTCCTGCCCTGCTGCAACGCCATCCATTCACTCACTGCCAGCATATCTCTCTCTCTCTCTCTCTCTCTCTCTCACTTGCTTTCTCACTTTTTGCTCTTTCTCAGTGGCTTGCATGTTGCTACATGGACCACCAACAGGCTGCTCTCGTTCGTGATAACAGAGAAGGAGACATTCAAGAGAGATGGGACATCAATCTAGAGAGGCTGTTTGTGGCTTTGTTTAGTCCCCAGATGGAACAATAAAAGCAATGCTAAGAGATTGTGACCCCGCTGGCCTTTTGAACACAATCTGTGACCTCTCTCGTCCTTCCAGTGGTTCGACTGTCCCAATTGAATGGTGCGTTTTACGACTGTATGCTAAGCCCATTCAAGTCTGTGTGTATAAGGGGACGTTCATCATGTGTCATGTCAGTTGGGTCGGTGGCACAGCAGTTTGAATAGGGGCTTATTGCTAATGCAGTGTTGTTTGCTCTGTGGATCTTTTTGTTTGGTCTGTTACAGTGCTTTTGCATGATGACTGTTGTGATTTGCTCTGGTTTTTGGGTTGCTGTGGCAGTGTGATTCAAGTAGGTGGAGGCTGTTGGTTTCAAACCCCAAATAATGGCAACATTTTAAAGGGACAGTGAGCTTTTTCCTCTGTGAAACACAGGACATGTTTCTTTTATTTAATCCATACAGTGAAAGTTAGTGGACCCTAGTGTTGTTTTTATTCATTTAATTCACTGTAATGTACTGTACACTTTATTAAATCAGTATAAATATAGTTTTGACCTTTAGTAGGTTTTTTCATCCACATTAGTATTAAGCCTAAATATACCCCTTACGAAAGGAAAATATATTTTCCAATATATTTCTTATAATATATTGTGATATATTGTAATATATTATTTACCCTTTTTAATTTCTAATATTTTATATTTTTGAATACATTTAATAATATATTGATGATACATATATTATATAATATATTGCAAAATATAAAAATGATTGCCGCTTTCAATATATTGCAATATTTTGGAAAAAATAAATATATATAAGAATATATACTAATATATTACATGATATTTTCCAATATACTGCAATATATTTTTGTTTCATAAGGGTAGGCTACTATGAGATTGGAAATGTATTTTCTTTCACCTGAAATACATTTTAAACATATTTGGCATATGAAAGTTGAAACCCTTATTAAGCATGTATTTTAAATAACATAGCGTGTTTTAAAAAATGTCTGAAAAATGAAGAATAGTGTATTTTTTTCATGAATTCCTCCTCTATTTGTCATTGGAGGATGGACACATAACAGATACAGAGTCCAGGGGGTTTCCTCTGAACGTTTCATCTCACTGGATGTGAATGAAACCACTGTTAGCAGTGGCGACAGTAATTTGTTTGGCTTATAAAGACTGAATTTGCTGTTTATTGCTCTCTTTGATGGAGAATTCAAAGTCCTCCCATCATGAACCTCTGAAGAGGAGTTCAAAATAAACCATTTAATTAGCATTTGAATTTCTGTCTGTTGTGATTTACAGTGCCATCCACTGAAACTGCCTCTCTGTCTGTTATTTCTGTTATCGCAGCCTGCCGTGGAGAACCGAGTGAAAGGCGCCAAGCGTTTAACAGTATTATTCTGGGCTGCTATTTTCAGCTTGTTGCTTTAAAAGTGGCGATACAATCTTGAAAATCAACCATCTTGCCTTCCTTTGAAAACTTCAAAAGCTGATGTGTGAATCTGCAAACTTTGATCTCCTTTGACCTGAGATCTTTGATTGGTGAGCAGCTCTGTACTTTTCCCCCTTATGAAATAGGATCCATCTGTAGTAATTACAGAGCTTGCAGAGCTGTAGCCTTATTCTTCAAACATACAGTTCAACTCTGAGTATTAAATATTTTTAATTAATTCAGTTTGAGAAGCTTAATGCACATGCTTTGTAGATAATTTGAGCATTAGCTCAGCATATTAACAACATCTAGATTTTAGGTCAGACGTATATAATATTTTAAGAGAAAATGTATGTCTTGTATAGTCCTGCAATGTGAAGCATGCATTTTTAAAACTATTAAAAGCTCCCAAATAATGTCACACAATGAAAGTTGCATGCATACGTATAATATTGCTGTTGCCATGTTGTGGAGATTCTCTGTGTTTCTTTGTGAAAGCAAAACTACTTTGTTTGGCCTTCCAAAAGAGGACACAACTAGACATCAGTGGTTAAGTTGTATTTACAGCACAGTTCCAGAACAGTTCAAAGAAAATATTCAGATGTGTGCAGCACATTTTACAGAGGATGAGGACTGTTTCCTTGGAGAGTACCCTACAGTGCTGGTGTTCTGACAAATAATGCTGACTCACAGCCTGTAAGTATGTTTTTATATTTAATTGATTTGCCACTGATGATTCAAACGTGAGTTTTGAGCAGTACAGAATAGCGCTTGATTGTCATTTCTCCTATCACAAATGCAGACATAGTTTTATGTTTACATGGCGCGATGCAATGCAGTGTGTAAAAAGACATTATTATAATCAGTAATTATGTCCCCACTGGATGCTACAAATGCCTCGTTTGTTATGGGTTTTATTGGTTTTCTCTCATCACACCGGGACACACGGCATCACAATATAGTAAGGGTCATAACATTTCCGTCACATGCTTGAGGTAATCAGCCAATCACAATCCAATGGATAACTGGCCAATCAGTGTACACCTTGCTTTTCAGAGCGATGAGCTTTGTAAAATTGTACGCGTTTCAGAAAGGCAGGGCATAGAGGAACAACAATAATATACATTATGTGGAAAATAATGTTTTTTATCTTAAATTGCATAAACACATTTAATTAGACTAAATACACAAAATAATGTTATTTTTTAACAACGTCATATGACCCCTTTAAGATTTACTCTATGTAAATTGCATTGACAGAATGCTCAGTATTCAAAATAGTTATAATATTTGCATACTGAATTCTCAATGGTGTTTTGAATGTGTAATAAACTAAACCGTTGTTGTTTCTATTCATCCACTTAGATTACATTGCAAAGATGGTGTTGTATTATGTACTGTATTCTCGGGAGTCTCATGACAACAGCAACGATGCTCTGATGTGCTGTTTATTTCCCAAAGAATATAACCTAAACTTACATTAAACTAAAACACTAGTCTTTAGGAGCATTGCAAGCACTGCCTTTTCCTTGTGGAAATGTAAATGTAGTTTTGCAATATAAAGAAGCACAAATACTCTTTGCCAGCATTTCTAAATGTTATGCAGTTTTATGTTTTTCTAAACTTTTATTGTATACTCTGTCACAGATGTCTGGCGTCTGTGCCGGAGAACCCGAGGGACTCTTGATTCCTGCTGTGTGTGTGTGTGTGTGTGTGTGTGTGTGTGTTTGTGTGTCTGACACAAGTCTGCACTTGTCCTTGAGTATCTTCAGAAAGGATTCTGACTGTAGCGTTGCTTGGAGACCATCTCAGTCTGTTCCCCGCTCACTATGAAGCTCAAAACTCAAGGATTAGAGGATAAGAAAGGTGTATGAATGCCATTTGTAGACAATAGGAAACCCAGTCTTCGACTCTTTAAAACTTTGTACAATGAAACGTACAGAATACTGTCTAAAGGTGCTTTTACAACAGGTGTCCCACTGCATTGTAAGCTCTTCTCTCCACTTGGAAGGTGTCATTCATATCCATGTCACAGGTATCCCTTTTGTGTTACATGACCTTTTTTGACACACCCTACGACCGTGGAAAATTAGCATCGGATTGAATGTGTTTGAGAAAGATTCTCAGCTGTTGTGGAACACAAAAAGTGACAGTGTTTGTTTGCATGAATGACTACCTAGAAATACAGAGCAGCGTGTCATTTATTAGCCGGTCATGTTCTACATTTACAGGCTCGTCTGTACCTGTCAAAATCACTTGAGGAGATATTACGATTCTTATCCATGTTCATTTTCTGACTCATCTGCCACTGGCTGACCATATGCAAATCAGTCATTTCAGATAAGGCCTTTTACTTTCCTTCATTAGATATCTTCCTAGCTGCTGGAGGACCCCTGTGTCTCCCTTACGTACACCAAATATATACACACAGCGGTGGATTCAGATTAAACGTAGTCTCTCTCCAGTGGGCCACATGTCGGGACTGTCACCCCACTGCTTTCCTCATCAGCGCTGGATAACAGCATCTCTGACTGCGTCCCTTCAGCTTTTAATGAACACACAACTGTGTGGAAAACATGTCCAAAACTGAATTTGGACACTGTGGAAGTTTACTCATTTATCAATGTATTTTTTACTCTTATATATCACTGTTCAAACAGTACAACACTGCAAAAACGCTGTTTTAAACTTGTGTCTATGCAAAAGCTACCTAAATAGCTTTACGACAAGATTTACACGATAAGCAGATCTGGATAAGATATTCAGATGTTTGTTTTTTAGCCATCAAACCTACAATTAGTGGGAAGAAGTCTGTCAAGGAAACAAGAATAGAAAAATATCTGTCAAGCAAAACATTCTTATGCAATTTTACTTCTCATGTACATTTATATTGTTCTAATGAAGCTTAGATTTGTTTTTACTGCTGAAAAGATTAAACATTTACATGATAAGCAAGACTGCATAAGATTCTGATGTTTGTTTAAGCCATAATCTAAAATTAGTGGGAAAACAGTCTGTCAGGTAAACCAGATAAGGAAAAGAAATCTGTGAAGCAAAATGTTCTTATGCGATTTTACTTCTCATATACTTTCTCTTCTAGATTTTTTACTGCAAAAACTATTAACTGGTCAAGAATATAATTTATAGTCTGAAGATGATTTACTGTATATCTAAACAAGATTATCTTTATCTATATCTAAAGCTTTGCATTGATATGTGAAATTGTGATATTAAAGCTGCCGTTTACTGGGAAGTGAAACTATTCTTCATTATGTGGTTATATAACTGAAATGTGTCTAAATATATTCTGATATGCAACATGATTTTTAACTGTCACTCACATTTTTGAACATAGACTTTATGGCGCACGATTCAAACTTATTTTTTTTATAATTCATGATTGAAAACATTTTGTAACATGATATTGATGTACCATTTACATGGTAATGCAATGTCTGATTTTAAAATGGGTTTTAAATGATGAATTTTGAGATTTTAAGTTTTCAAGTGATATATAATTTCTGATGATTTCTAAAATGTGATAGAGAAAAAGTCAATGAAGAAGTCTTTTTTTAAACAAAGGTCAAAACTCCTGTTATAATGTAGATTTTTGAGGGTGCACTCTTTTCAAAAATTAATCTTAATTACTTTTCCTACATACTTTTTAACAAAAACATTGGTAAAATATATATTTGGGAGTCTTTGACCTTCCCAAGGATATATAGTTTGTCAAGATTAGATTAGATTTAATTGTAATATAGTGAAGTAAATGTAGGCATCCCGTATACGGGACAGGGTAACAGTTAAAATGTTAAAAACACCACATTTAGATGAGAGAATAGGGTGACAAACTTGTAAATCAAGTCAAATATGAATAAAATATCTCTTAGGAACAATGTTGGGTTTATACATGAATCCTTCAATTAGTTCTGCTGATACAGTGACAGATAGCAAAGCTTTATTCATGCCATAATCCTCTTTTCCTGTTTTAGAGATGGAAAAGTGAGAGGAACTCAAACATACACATATCACTGGGAAATAATGAACGTGTGTCCCTGTAAAAGGTCGGATTATTCAAATCATAGCCATACGCAGCCCATCTGTTTCGACTCTATGAGTCTGATTCATCTCAGGTGTCAGATTAGTTCTGGAGGATTTGATATTTTCTCTACGTGTAATTCAATTCCAGACACAATGATTTTTGTAACCTTTTTTTTCCCAGTGTTATTGATTGGGATGTTGATGTCGGACCGAGATCCGTAATCGAATGAATGATACAGTTAGTGATCAATACTGTCAGACTGAAAGCGCGCTGCGGGAGAGTATTTGAAGGGCAGATCCTGTCGAGACACTGCCAAGGGCTTCTCATGGAAAACTGTCATGATTCTGCCCTCGTGTCCTTGATTTTTCCTAGTCTTGAGGCAGGATCATGACAGACCCATGTTTTGTGTACAAGCGCATGGCCTTGTCTTTGGGCCATGTGCTTGTGTTGTCTCGTTCCCTTGCCCCGCCCTCTTGTTATCATAGTCGTGTCGTGATTGTCCTATCTGTAACACCTGTCGTGTCTTGATTAGTACCCCTATTTAGATCTCCTAGTGTGCTCTGTCTTGCGTCGGTTCATTGTCATTGTGATTTGTGTACTACTTATGTGTTCTACACTTGTGATTGTACCTCTGAAGTCCCTGTATAACCGTGAGTGTTATTTGTAGTTAGTGTTCTCTAGTTTTGAGTCTTTGTTTACCTTGTCTGATCAGTCCTGTTTAGTATTTGTTGTATCTGCCCTAGCCCTGTTTTCCCCCTCGTGGGTTTTTATTTTCCCCTTTTTGTAAATAAACCTGTTGTGTTGTAAATCCTGTCTGCACCTGAGTTCCTCCTTGCCAAAACCCTGACAGAAAACAGATCAGGGTCTGGTGCCATTGATTAACCTGTGCTCATATGATGGTTACATGTTTCCAAACACTGTAGGAGATACAAGAGCGTTTTAATCGAGGTAGAACCATAGATATACCATAGATGTGTGCTTGCAATATGATGGGTTTCATTAACACTTAAGAAAGAAAAATCACAAATGAGATCTCTTTAATATCTCTTATTTTTCACCTAGACAGTAGTTAGATAAAACAGAGGGATAAATGGAGAGTTTTGCTCAACCCTGCAAAAATATTTGAAGGAAAGTCATAAAATTCGTAAAATTGAAACTTTTATTGAACCTTTAGACCAAAAAAATTGCTTGCACATGTTGAATCATATTTGATACGTCTTTCATATTGTATGATAAAGTGAAAATGTTGAGTTAAGGCCTAAACCAAACAAAAATGATGCAGACACTGAAATTTTTACTTGCCAAAAAAAAAAGCAATGAACTATCAATCAAATTACAGAAGGCATGTAGTAGATTGTGGCTGGTTTTGTACATGTGGGTCAATTAGAGGACGTCATACATAAAATATTCTCCTGCACAAAGCATCTGAATCTCACACAAGTTTAATAGTGATCAGTGTCTCCAACTTCTCATCTGTAAAGTCCGCAATCAAATGTCAAAGATCTCACTATGAGCTCAAACATTTCTCATCAGCTGCTATCCACATTCATTCATACAGTATTACTATTGACTTTTTATTTTTTACTTGACAGTATTCAAGGAATAACAGTTGATACTTAAAAGAAACTTAACTGAGAAATCACAGTTATAAAATGTAACCTCTGACCAATAATATTTGCATTAACATGGCCTTGGGATAAATTTGTTTGCTAGAGATCATACTATTTTCATTATTTATGGTTGGCAGAGCTTGCTTTTTTTCTTAGTTCCTGGGCTCAGCTCTCACATTTGTCTCCACATCCACGATGTTTCTGTGTCCTGCCCACAGACTCCCATCATTCATCTTCTGAATGACCCAACCAGACCAATGAGCTCAGTTTCACTAACTCACAGTGATCAGAGCTGCATTCCCACATCCCACGGCAGCTATGTTGAGATGCTCGTCAGAGCCGCATGCTATCGATCCGCTCCTCCTCCTCTTCTCTGGGATAATCCGCTCTCTGAATGTCCCAACTGGGCCTGACAGAGACAACCAACAGGCAGGGAGGAGCTGTCGTCTCTAACATTGTCTGTTAAAAGATTTGTCCATCCTGAAAACAGCAGCATAGTTGGTTGCCTTGTTGCTTCGTTCACTTGTTCCTTAACTAGCTTTACCAGACTCAACCAGCTTCACTGGAAAGATCATACTGTTTGAAAAGCTCTGTATAGTCTTTCAGAAAGGTCATTCTTGAGGATATGTAGTGTGGATTATAGATGAAAAATGCTATGTAAGTTTTAAGTAGCTTCTCTGGCCATAGTTAGAATCATTTTGCATATTTACAAAGGTAAGCCAGTAAGCAACCACACAGAAACGTGATAAGAAAATGCTCAATACACCATAGCAAGCACATAGCAAACACTCACCAAACTGTACTATTGTTTTTCGTCTTTTGTTGAAAGAAAATCATTTAAACATAGTCAATATTTAGTCAAAAATTGCACCTTTTAGCTAATATTTTAGTTGTCAAGAACATGTGAGTACATAAACCATTTTCTAGTGCATTGTTACTTAAAAGCATATTCACAATGCAACTTAGACATTCAGAGGAGCTAATTAGTTCAGCTGTGCATTTGCATAATTTTGTGCAGATGTAAGTTGTAATATTTGTTTTTTGTTGTGTATATCTGATTTATGTCATAGTAATGTATAGGATAAATTTGGTTAAGTTATATAGCAAGCACTAAGTTATAAACACTTCAGAGTTCATTTGCATCAATCCACCACAATATTGTAGATTTTTCTTCTCTCTTCAGAAGCACTGCTAGTGCATTTGTAAATATCTTGCTGTGTTATTCTTTCTCTCATGGTTTTGTGATTGTTGTTTTAATTAAAATCAAATCTTCTTCATCTCGTCTCGTCATCCCATTGTCATTGAGATCAAAGGAAGTCTTTGTTAATGAATCACTTTAGTTTGCCGGTGTGCTTTTGAGAAAATCCCTGACATTGATTATGGTTGGATAATTTGAGACAGTCCTATTCTTTGTAGATTTTTCTTCTTTCTTTAAAAACAGGTATTTTTGTATGGTTCGTCAAGTTTTTAAATTAAAACATTTTAATAACTAATGCATGTTTTCTTTATCTTGTCTCGGTTATCATCTAAAGCAAAAAAACCTTTCTAAAATCACATTTCCATCAGTGATTTCTCTGATGAGATTGTTTGCACATGACCTTGCTTGTATAAAAAACTGTTTTCCTCTATTTTTTCTTTAGAACAAGCAATAAATTCTTGCTGTCAAGGCAGAAGAACACGTTATCTTTCAATCATATTACTAATGAACCATTTTTCAGAATTGAATTTTTCCCCCTTTGCTCTCTCTTTCTCTTTTCCCCTCGTATGATAAGGCATCTTCTCAGTGATAACTCACTGAGGCATGTTAACCGCATCCCTGAGCGCTTCTTTAATTGAAACTTTTTAGTATCTCGCTCTCGTTCTCAAGTTTATTTTGCATTCATTTCACTTGCAGAAAAGTGAGAGCTGCCAGTATATCTCTCAAAGACAGAACCTCAACATCAAATCACACACACACACACACACACATGAAGCTCAGTAACAAAACTCCCCTAGTGCAGACACAATGTGCATCAATAGCACTTTACCTCTGTCAGTCTTGAATTATATAAATATATATATATATATTCACAATATATATTTATATATATATATAAATTCACAGCGACGGCTGCACACATGCATGAGGGTGGGAGAGAGAGTGATGCTATAGATCTTGATTACAGTGACACTCTCATCAGAGCACACATGCTCACATAAACACTGTTGTGAATAGTGAGATGTTAAAGTGAGCAATGCGAGTGAGAGAGCCCTCCTGGTAATTAATTCCAATTCAAGGCCTAAGTGCTTTGAGGAAAGATTACTGTGAGCCACCATGATGGAGCGGGATGAGCTGCCTCTCCTCTTCCTGCATTTTGCACTGATGCAAGAAACAGGAAAGATATAGAGGGAAAAGCTCTTTTACAAACCCAAGTGAGCTACAGTACCTTGCTGTTTTCTGTCTGCACAGATGCCTTCTAAAGGGATGTTCACACCGATAGCAACACACCAACCACAAGTAATTTCTTTTCAATAAGAATAACAATTCAATAACAATAAGGTGATTTCCAATGACTGTGATGCTACAAAGCTGGGCAACTTCTGCACTACCAAAACAACAGATACTGTGCTGATTGAGTTATTGTCAGAGTACCATTTTATGTTAAAATGCCCCACCCAGACGACTCCTTGTGCTTTTGAATTACTCTTTGATGTCATTCACCGATTGGTCTGTGCGGCACCACTTCAGAGCCAGCGTGACTATGGCCAATGGTTCAACGCGCCAAATGGTTCACCAAATTCGTTCAAAACGTGGATTAAGAAATGAAATGCCGGTATGGGTTGCTCGGGCAAAACAGACAACATTGTGTCTAAAATAACACAAGATTAACTTCTTAATAAACTGTTGTATAAGATGAGTATCACATTTGCACTCGTGTGATATTGCACTAAGCCTACTTCTCGTGTGATATTTCTTATGGGGATTTTGCCCCATATCTTGAATTTTAGGCAAGGCAAGGCAAGGCAAGGCAAGTTTATTTATATAGCACATTTCGAATACAATAGTAATTCAAAGTGCTTTACATAAAAGAAAGTAAAATAATAATGAATAATAACAAGAATAAAACAAGCAATTTTAAAACTTTTAAAATTATTTTAAAAATCACTTATTTAGAATGAATTTAAAACAGAAAATTATTTTTTAATAAAATAAGATAAAAAAACAGTGAAAATATAGTGCAATCAGTTTGGACATTGCACAGTGCTCATTCAATAAATGCACAGCTAAACAGATGAGTTTTAAGTCTAGATTTAAATGTGACTAGTGTTTTAACACATCTGGTCTCTTCTGGAAGCTGATTCCAACTGCGGGTGGCATAGTAACTAAAGGCGGACTCCCCTTGTTTTGTGTGAACCCTTGGTATTTCTAACTGACTCGATCCTAATGATCTGAGTGCACTGTTAGGCTTATATTCAGTGAGCATATCTGAAATATATTTCGGTCCTAGGTCATTTAGTTACTTATATATGAGTGAAAGTACTTTAAAATCAATCCTAAATGTAACTGGAAGCCAGTGTAAGGACCTGAGGACTGATGTGATATGCTCAGATTTTCTGGTTCTGGTCAGAATCCTGGCAGCAGCGTTCTGGATGAGCTGCAGCTGTCTAATGGTCTTTTTGGGAAGGCCGGTGAGGAGCCCATTACAGAAGTCCATCCTTCTGGTGATGAAGGCTTGAACAAGTTTCTCCAAGTCTTGGCTGGAAACAAAAGATCTAATTCTTGCAATGTTTTTTAAATGATAGTATGCTGATTTAGTTACTGCTTTGACATGGCTACTGAAACTAAGGTCTGTCTCCAGAATCGCACCAAGATTCCTGACTTGATTTTTAGTTGTTTGACCCCTAGAGTCAAAGTATGCATTCACCTTGAACACTTCATCTTTGTTTCCAAATGCAATGACTTCAGTTTTTTCCTTGTTTAACTGAAGAAAGTTCTGGCACATCCAACTATTAATTTCATCAATGCATTGGCAGAGGGAGTCAATTGGGCTGTAGTCATTTGGAGATAAGGCTTGGTAAATCTGGGTATCATCAGCATAGGTTCTTTCTCATTATTTGACTTAGTGGGAGCATATACAGGTTAAACAAGAGTGGTGCAAGAATTGACCCTTGTGGGACTCCGCATGTCATGTTATTCATTAAATGTTTTTATTTACATTTTTTTTATATTCTATAGATTGTGTTGTTTTGGAATTTATCCCCAATCTTGGTTTTGGAACAGTTTATGTGTTGGGGCTTTGAAGCCTTTCAAGGTTTCATAGTTTTGAAAAAGAGAAGGGAGTCCTCTCCCCTGCTGTCTTCTCTATTAAAGCCAAGAGCTCTCTCCTGGGTGCCTATCTCTCTGAGGAGGGACCTGCTATGGCCACTGACCACATCGTTATAATAGACAGATTTATGTGCTCTAGGGACTCCCAGAAGTCACATTACACCCTCCCTCCCTCCTGCTGAACTGCTGTACTGTTATAACCCAGCTGGCAGATAGAAACACTTTCGCTCTCCCTCTTATTCTCTTTGTAAGCGCACTCGTGCATAAGAGGAAATACAGGTGAATTTTAACTAAGCGTGAGACAACATCATGGACAACCCGTCACTCCTGTTATACTACACCTCCAGCTCTAATGGTGATAGATGTGGCACACTTGTGTATTATAACGAGAAGCAGGTGGCGTGTTTATTCCCCAGGAAGTGCATCGTTGAGCGTTCATATGACTGATATCCTGTACAGCGAATGAATCAGAGCTGAGCATGACAGTGCTCTGGGCAGGTCACGACAACAAACCCTCTTGGACATATGGTAAAACATTCAGGGTCAGAGCAAACAGCCAGCACTCTGTGAGGTCAGATACCTGGAGAGGTTAATTACTGTTGTGTCCCGAGGCTGAACATTAACCCAGGTCACCTATGGGCCACAGCATTTACGCTAATGCTAGCACGACTGGCTAAATCCTCTGAACTTATGCCATCACTCGCTCAAAAGGTCATAACAGATGTGACTGTCACAGCTTCTCAAGCGCAAAAGTGCCTGTTCCCAAATGTCAGTGGCAGGATATTGATTGGTGGCAGACGGTATCATTTAATTGGTTGAAGGCACTCTCTCTGGCCCTCAGCGTTTAATCACAAGCGGAGCATTTATGAGACGCCTTTGAAAGCCCAATTAATCAAAACACAACAATCAATGCGCAGCAGTGTGTGTGAATCCTAAACCAGCTACTTTAGGAGCAACTCCCCCAATTGCTTCATGACATAAAACCATAGGATTTTTAAAGATTTTATGCTTGTTTCGTCATTTTAGGCTTTTATTTGAATCAACAAAAGCCTTCTAGCAAATGTGTTTGACACAGATTCTTTCTATAAGGAGCGATTAACTGTTAGTAACCAGTCTTTTTGTTAGGTTTCCAATACAGCAAGACACACAATCAATATGCATGCAATTATAGCCACATTTTGAACTTTTAATCTTATTATGAACTAAATATTAATCTTTGGAAACGAAACATGAAAATATATAACATGGACTTGCTTTGAAGGAGGGATCTTAGCCATATTCAGAGACAAGTCCACACAGACTTGAAGGTGCTTTTCATGCAAGGTAGAAAAAAAAAACTAAAACTATCAAAAAAAAAAAAAACCTACTGACCACATAAAAAAAAACAGGAATTGCACAAATCTAGTACTGCTAGTACAAAATTTTTAAAATCTAGTTTAAAGTAGCTTGTACTTATATTAACTGTTTCAATGAATGCAAAATATGAAATTAATGAGTTACTTGTTCTTTAATTTGTATTACTGATAAAAATGTCATATTTATGTATTTTTATTTATTAATTTGTATAATTGCAACATTGACAGTTATTGAATTGAATCATTGAACTGACTTGAGCTGAAAAACAACACTATTTTCTTCAGATGAGCTGATTTTACAGTTATTGAACACCGAGTTCACTTAGAAACTATTGTCTTCTAGATCTGATTTCCAGCAGAATTGTGATATTTGAAATATTGGCGTCATTGATTATGTTACTTCCCTGTTTTAATACTGTGAAGCTGCTTTGAAACAGTCTGTTTGTAGCAATATTAAACTTGAAATGAATGAAATCCATCAGCTTTAATAGTTATTTCCCCCTGAAATGAAAAATAATTTACTCACCCTCTTATTTTTCCAAACTTGTATCTTTCTTTCTTGAAAAACTCATGTTTTGACAAGTATCTGTGCTTCCCTTATCAAAAGATTAAAAGTTATAATACCCAGACTATGTCATTACTCATTAGATCTCAATCTTCCTTACATTTGCATTTTCTTTGTATTTAAGTAATTATTTTTTGCACCGGACCGATTCCTTGTGGCATGTTTTTCAGTAGTAAGAAAGAAAGTCATATGAGCTTGGAGTGACATGAGGGAGAATAAATGATGACTGAATATGTTCAAGCAATGCAAGCATCTCTTTAGTTTTATAAAGACTGCATACTTTTTCCTATAAGTGCCATCAGTCTGTTCCAGTATAAACAAGTACCACAGCTGATAATATACAGTCATGTTTTTCTTTTGTTGGTCTCATGATCCGTTAAGCATTAAACATCAGCGGTGCTGGAATAAGACTCACGGGATGAGTATAAATCTGGACTGTTGATCGCAATACATGTAATTTCCAGAATCGCAGGTTCAGTTGCAGAGAGCCAGGCGACAGGACGTGCAGTTCATCACATTGTGGCGTCTGGGGCACTTTTGACCGGTTCACTGAAGAGCTGGGTCACCCATGGCTAATCATTAACTCATTATTGTGTATCAGGCTGTAGATCAGCTTTAACTCCAGTGCACTGAGATCTCTGACAGTTTTATGGAGGCTACAGAATACTTCTGTACAGAGCAATAAAACACTCCGAATGGAATCTTGGAATGCCGTGGGAATGTGATGGCATGAATAGGCTCATGTTCAGTGATTCAGACTTCCTGAAATGCCCAATCGCGCTAATCGCTCGAGGTGTTCTGCTCTACTGGGTCATCTGTTCCTCCTTGTAGGCTTCAATAGCTACATCCTTCACTTCCCTTTGATTGATTTCCGATTAATTTTTAAACCCTTCTCATGTTCTCGAACCTTGCATGCATGACATCATATTGTAGACATGTTCAATTGACCTTAAGACAAGTCAGCTTCTCAGATGTGTAAAGGGCTGACATCATTGCTCATAAACCTTTTAAACAAATACTGACATGGCATGTCAAGCACTGTCAACAGACTCGGAAATAAACCGCTCACACTTTGTCTTTATAGAATCTTCACTTGCCTTTTCATTTAGTGGTTTCCAGAGTTGCACTTTTGTCTTGGGTCACTGGAGGAGAGCATGCACAATAGCTCCCAAAATCTGCACATTTAAGCCACTTTAATATGCACTCTTATTGGGATTTATTCATTGGTGCACATTGGTGTAATCTTTCATCGAAATGTGATAACTTTTTCATTTTTGCCTGATGTAACCAAGAATTTTCCAATCCTTTAAGCACGAATCATATGAAGGCAACTCTACATGATCCAGTCATCAAAATAATGAAAACAGGATATGCTATTTTAAATTTTATAGAATTAAATATATTGCAAGTGCATGCTGCACACTGAAACGTATCTGTTTTATTGTAATAATAGCAAAATACTTAGCAAAGTGAGTGTTTATTTTGATAATAGCAAACACCCTTGTAAGCAAAAAATTAATTAATAAATAACTAAATAAATAATTACAGTTATTCCTTGGTAGTTTTCTTTTTTTTTAAAACAATAAATATAGTGTCATATTGCAGATTTTATGTAATCAAGGTGACATTTATGCATTTTGAAAACACTTTCATCCAAAGCAACTTAACTATGAAATTTATATTTTGTATTACATAAATAACAAAATATTAAGCAAAGTGTACAGACTTTTTAATAATAGCAAACACACTTTACAAGCAATGAATAAATACATAAACAATATTGTTTTGTAGCTTTTAAATGATAAAACAATAAATATATTTTGTTATGTAATACAATGACATGCATTTTAGCATTTGGCAAATGCTTTTATAAAAAGCACCTTATATTGCTCTACATAAGTTCTACATTTTATCAGATCAAACCTTGGCAATGCTAGTGCCATGCTCTTCGTGCATTTCAAGTGTGATGTAAGTGTCTGAACTCAGTAAGAGATCAACGAATAAACCTCCGATGCCCTCAACCTGCTCTGCTCATGTAATATAACAGCCCCGGTCGCAGAGCACAGGAGGATTTCTCCTCTTAAATTGCTCTGTGTGGTCTGCATCTCACGCTGAAGTTGCATTTATCTGCACGCTCCTGCATTCTCTTTATCTGTTGTTTTCACCATGTCATCATTCGCAACACAGTTCCATCTCTTTCCCCTTATTAGTGTAATCAGACTATTACTGTAGATTTGCTGTTGATACTTTGCACTGGGGCCAAAGTTATTTCGTAAAACTTTTATGGCCACACCACAGGATGTTGCAATAGCATGTCCTGAGGGGCTCATCTCTTCTCTCTTGTTAGATTTTTTTTTTCTTTGACTCACATACTCATGCACTCTTTTAGTGCTCTCTCTCACCACTAATAATTAGTTGCAGGGTGATAAAAGTCACAGATCCGCCTCTGGCCACATAATCCTGTAAGCGCCACACATCACTCATTCCCTCATACAAAGATTAAAAAAGTTTATCATCCAGCATGCTGGGCTCTGTATTCAGAAAGAGGAGCAAAAAGCTCCTACAAGGCCCTCGGGAATGACTGCAGTAAAATCATTGAGAGCACGGCTGTGGATCAGTCAAGGTCAAGATCTGTCTCCATGTTTTGTGTTATTGATTTTTAAGTGGGTATTGCCCTGTCCTGCCACCCAGAGTTTTTAGTGCTGTTTGTGTTTGTGTAAATGGCTTGTAAAGAGATGAAGTTGTTGAGTTTTTGAGTGTCTAGTATGGATTCAATTCAGACTGATAGCTGAGGAACAGTGAACATGTTGTACAGCGCTGAGTGAATCTCTTGATATATATATATATTTTTTTGCCTTTTGATGATACTGAGTATACATTTTGATATTTTTTATGTCTACTCTTAAGTGGCTTGAAAATATACTTTTTTCAGTCAAACAAACCACAATTTCATCCAAACAGCCAATTAGATTTAATAAATAATTGAAAAGACCAGTTAAAAGTAGTTTGTACTAAGTTATATTGAGTTATGCTGAATCATTTTAAATAAAAATAATAATTATTATTATAACTATACATATAACTATATATAATAAATAGCCATATTTCACTACATATGTTTAATTAAAAAAAAAAAATAATAATAATAATAAATGGGGAAAATGCCACATAGAGACTTCTGTGACCTTGATGGATTCATGAATCAATCATACTGACTAAATTGCCAAACAAATGGATGTAATCCAATATGGCTAAATCTGGAACATTTGAATTGTTATGAACTATTATTGTGTATCAAATACATAAATTAATTAATAAAGAGAAAATTCACTATGTTGCTTAAGTTTTATTTATTCATCTCCAATAAAATATATTGTAGCTATAATGTGAATATTTGTTCTAACACCTGGCTCGTATACCTGCTCACATTATGTCTGGCCTTTCTGTAAACATACTTATCCTGAGCGATATGATCTTGAAACCTTGTTTTCTATGTATTACTGTGTGTATTCGTGTTAAAAAAGGTAAAGGAAGCACACCAACGTCCTTTAGGCGCCTTAATTTTCCTCAATTTTCTCTGTTGAGGCAATAAGACTACATTCCTTCCTTTGCTCCAATATTTACAGCCTCAGATCCGTTTCCATCTTTGCAGATTCCTTCCGCAGCACAATCTCCCTCAGCCGCTCCACAAATCTCCTAGCATCACACAGCACTTGAAAGCCACAAATCTTGCAGTATTGCGTAGCTGCAGGGCGACCAGTGGAGCCACGCGTTGCACCTGGCTGCCAGTGATGAGCTCTATCACTCTGCATGAGCCAGAATTCCTCTTCCTGTTCCTTGCATGCCATCAGCTATAAGATGAAAGCTAGAGCCTTAAAGACATGCAGCCATGAGTTTGGACACACTTCACTGAATTTACAGTATATATTATATACATAAAAAAGTTTGATGCAAAGACTTCTAAAATGTTTAAAATTAGTTTTGTGGGCAAACGTAAATGATATTGACGCATAATTTCCTTAATACACTACAAATTACTATTGTTATTGTTTTTATGAATTTGAACTTTTTAGATTGTTTTTATTTCAATAAAATTTTAGTTTACTTTATCCATATTTTCTTCTTCCATTTGTCAGATGTGCTGGAGTGTAAATCAAAACCCACGAAGAAGGAGTTATCTAAATAGTTATTTTACTGATCCACAGGAGAAAAAAAATATGGCACATTCAAACACACATCCAAATAATTGAACATCAGTAGCGGACAAAGCAAAAATGGAGAACACAGATTTTTAAATACTGAGAACGTAATCAATGGGAAACAGAAACAAGCGTGGGGCTGTTTAATTAACTAAACAAGAAAAGGAACATGACCAAATAAGGAAATTCAGTAAAAACGTCCATAACTGTGACACCAGTTTTATTGATTTATTTTTTAAAGCATACATGTGAACTCCTAAGCATCCCAGCATGCACCCTATGAAGAAAGTTTTCTTTAATTATTATCATTAATATTATTTTTATTCATAATTTTAATCATCTCGTGAATAAAAACGTATAAAAATTTGAACAAGTCTCTTGTTGATCAGCCAGTTTAACCGTTTCATCATTAGACTCTGGCTCAAGTTGGTAAGATACAACCTATACCATATTTTCTACGTATTGACAAGTCTACAGGGCTGTCATTCTGTCATGGCAATTGCCGTTTTGTTTCCTACACTCGCTGTATGTGGTAGACCAATCCAAAGCTGTAGACAGATCTCTCTACGGCACTGGACCAATCACAGAGGTGAGGGCTCACAGAATGAGGGGTGTAGAGAGACTGATTCTTTGAACTGCTTCGTATGATTCGTTTATAAATCATTTAGAAATGATTTTCAAATTATATCTGCTTTCTGAGAAAACTAACATGGTTTTTTTTTTTACCTTGCATGCATATACATTTGTTTTAGGAGACTCATAAAACAATATTAGCAACCTTAAAAATGGCATAGGGGCACTTTAACTGTTATTAATAATTGTGAAAAGCACTGATCTGTGTCATAAAAGTGACACCACTGCTTGGTATTCCCAAGTATGCCCTTACATTCTATTGACTTAATAGACAATTATATGAATTTAATGAGAAAACATCACCTGACAAGTCAGCATTTATAAATCTGAAGTATCCCTCAACTCAAACGTCCTAAGCATGTAAATGGTTATTTGTTTCATGTCTCGAATTTCCCCTGCGTATTAAAAAGTTACG
The DNA here is from genome assembly GCF_003368295.1 of Carassius auratus. Classification (NCBI taxonomy): domain Eukaryota; kingdom Metazoa; phylum Chordata; class Actinopteri; order Cypriniformes; family Cyprinidae; genus Carassius; species Carassius auratus. The sequence continues at coordinate 25,730,730 of NC_039273.1, read as the reverse complement.
TTCATATACAGTTCATTACACGATGAACATCGGACGCTCAATATATCTATTACAAAAGACAAAGTGCTCATTATGAAATCTGAGTAAAGATTTATGCTTTGCATCTACCTTAATTCACCTTGTCCAGTTATTCACTGTTCATGTAATTTAGAGTATTTTAGAGTAAATTAGAGTTTAGAGTAGAGTTTTTATTCGTACAGTAGGCTAACTGCAAATGTTTCAACAATGATTTTGTTAACAGCATTCATTTTGCAGCAGATAATGATATAAACGTTGGTTAAATTAATAATTAATTCAACATATGTACAATTTTACTCCTATGGGGACGGTATAATGCTAGTAAAACGCCTTATAATTTGCGCAATCTTTCAGTATCTGACATAGATGTTGCTCAGTCAGTGGACATCAGGGATCTGTGGTCGAAAGTAGCCATAGTAAGAAATGAGATATTTAGCTGCTAGTGTATATCCAGAATTAAGTGAGACACAGATGTCTCATTAGCATTGCTGTTAAACTGCAATCCCCTTCTTAACTAAAGATCCACCAGTCTTGGCACTTCTTGTCTTTAATGAAATTTGGATGAACTGTTTGCAATACAGAGCCGGTGTTTATGACTCACACTGCGCCTGCTTCCCATGGGGAGTGGGCGGATAACAGGGGAGATAAGAGACTGCTGCCCCTCAAGGGTGCTCCTCATCGTTTCCCCTTCACACCCCCAGAGTCTGCTGCGAGAAGATATCATTCCCTCTGTGCTGCTTTCTGCCTGTCGCTGTATACACAGCTGACTTGGTCCTGCATCAGACCCAGAGAAACATAAAGAGTTTGCATCTGTAAACCATGTCGCCAAACAAGAAATCTAATACAATAGACATGAAGCTCACATCTATATTGGGTAAAATAGTCCATTTTAATAAGATGTTATTTTTATGGTGACTTTTCAGTTCTGTACTTCAGTAAGGATTGAGATGATGCTGGATGAATTTTGTCCAAAATGAGATCTTTTAAAGCCTAAAACAGCCTATAGGTGTGCACATGATGTCTATTTAGGCAGCTCACTAGGGTTTGGAATGGAGCCAATATGCCGAAATCAAAAGACCTCTGTAGTATTTGCTTTTGAAGCATCACTTTGATGTTGGGTGTTCATTTAAAGGAAAGAAAAAAAGTAACAGGTCTTTATAATTAAGTTCGGAAATCTGTGGTAATAAACCATTGATTAATGTGAAGGATCACCTTTTGTTTGATTACTTTATTGAGACTTCTGTGTATGATCTGTTTCATAAGAAACTTGACATCTGAATATTAACCTTCATTTCAGGGATAAACATTGCATGGATAGATAATAGCAGTACTCTTTGTAACAATATTGATGTTATTAAATGAGCAGCACAACACATTGCCGCCCTCTCCCTTCATTTGCTTGATTTCATTTGCTTAATTGAATATCCGGCAAGAAATGTGCTTTTTAAATGGCAATGCTGTTTAGGGAAGTACATATGCATCAGACTGATGAACTATTAATATTCAAAGAGCATTGATTTTCTAAGTATATGTCAGATATTACCACTGCTCTGGCTCGTGTTGAAGGGTTTTCTGTCGAGGCACAAGAAATCTGCACCAACCAATTTTTCCTCTGGGATTGTGATAGATTATACATCAATCCAAAAGTAATAAAGCAAGTGCTCTTTTCAGCTATAAGTATATCAAACACTCCTGCAAATAAGTGACATCATGTTGGGACTGGAATTACGACAAAATTATACAGAATTTATGTGCATTTATGTTAGAGGGCCACTCTAGAAAACAAAACTGTTGATGGAGATATATGACCGGGCAATATTTTTAATATTTGCAATACATTTTTGTGATGATTTTTGCTGTCAATAAAGTTATGCAACGTTGTAAGTATAACAGTAATTTTAATGCATTTTAATGCAACGCACTCTATAATAATTAGCTTAATTATTGCATATAAATTTAAATGATAAAATATTTGCCCTTGATTTAGTGAAAAACAGTTTGGAGAACATGCCGTAATTGTTTTTAGATCTTAGACAGTGTTGAGTACTCGAGACTCGGACTCGGTCTTGGACTCGGTCTCGAGACCGTATTTTAATGGTCTCGGTCTTGTCATGGACTCGTGTGCATTTTGACTCGGTATTGACTCGGACTCGAACATATTAGGAATCGGACTTATGTCCGAGTCCACTCGAGTCCCAATCAAAATATTTCATGATTATTACTGTATGTTAATGTTTATTTAAATTGATGTATGTTTGAGACATCCAATGACTGGTGGTTTTCTTTTGACCTGAGACGTTAGGCCAGCGACACACTGGATGTGTGGCGCAAGCGTCTCAGCTGCGTGGCGTGTCTGTTTTTAATTCGGCTCCCATGTTAACAGGTTAGATCTTGCAGACTGCCTGCGTGAGACGCGCATAAAACCCGTGCATGCTAGAAATAGAACCGACGCCTATTTTTCACGCGACACGCGTGCATGTTGGAAGCGTTTCCAGGCAAAATATACTAGGAAAATATGTTTATATATCATTTTGTACATAAATACATATTAATTCATGACATTTTGATATTTGAAAGTCTATAGGTTGGCATAAATTCAGATATAAATGTAATTTAAAAAATAAATTAATAATGAACGATTTTCAAATATTGCACCTGTCAAACATACTCTATTGTGCCTTCAATACTGTTGACGGTGTCCTATCAGTAGGTGTGTAAAAAAAAAAAAGGAGAGGTCTCCCTCTATGTCACCTACAGCAGCAGCAGCGCGCCAAGCGCCGCATGCAGGCACGCTTCTGGTGTGTAAAGACACAGAAAACGCGAAGCAGCCACCACGTTTCTAGCACGCAGCAGAGACGCCACGCAGCCATTGTGTCACCGGCCTTAAGTTACCCTCCTGCCATCCGCCTGTAGTGATCCCGCTTTCCAGAAAGCCACGTTGCTACATTATTTCTCTCAACTGTGTTATTTTTACAAAGTAGGACAAAATGGTCACAAAAAATATCGTTTAATTAAATTATATAATGAATACAGACACAGACTGATTGTCTCAACACTAATCATCTCCCCCCAAAAACATGTCTGACAGAATGCATTGAACTTATATGGCATTTCATCCAGCTTTCTTCCCCTGGCACATACACACTTTTGCATGAAATTTTCCTGGACAGTCACTCGGCTCTTGTGTGTATGCCCTCCGTAACTAAAAAAAACTTGGACTAGTGTGTATTTCACCCTTAAAACGCACCATCCAGGGAAATTAGCATTAGATTATCCGATGCTGTTACAGAAAGTGATAAAATGGTAACTGTTGTCAGTCCCCGCTTCCTCTGCACCAGTAGAGTGTTTTTAGTCGGGGTGGATTGATCATGAGACCACATCGTGCTTGGTTGGATAGCAGGATGGTCTCCTCACTTATTTTTTTGAAAAGTAATGATGCCCATCTGTAATCTTCACAACATCTAAAGTGCACATAATCCAAGACATTGTAAGGATATTAGCAGTCATTAGTTAAGCTTCAATGTTAAAAGTTATGTAAAAGCTGTTACAGTTGAACATTTACAGGTATAGTGGTACAGTAATGTTACTTGTACTAGAAAGGTTATATGGATGTGTATAGTGGTACAACGATGTTATGTGAAAATGAGCACTTAATATTGACAAGTTACAATTCATAATACTAATAAAATTACCTTTACACCACATACTATGTGGCCCTTTTACCCTTTATTGTTTCCACCAAACATTTTACATACTCTTGAAGATTTCTTTAGGTCTTGTCAAAGACCCAATCTCTCTGGTCTCGGTCTTGACTCGGACTCGACCCTTTCTGAACTCGGTCTTGACTCGGACTCAACCCTCTCTGGACTCGATCTGGACTCGGACTCGAATGAGCTGGTCTCGACTACAACACTGATCTTAGATGTAAATATTTAAATATATTTCACATTATTTATATACAGATCACATGCTACTTAAGACCAGTGTAGTCGGGACGTGCTTTTGAATCGCTGCATCCCTACTCTACAGTTCCTGTGCAGTCACGTCCTGAGAGAAACAGACTGACCTTTGACCTTTCATTCAAACACGCTTGCCATTATGGAGAGTCTAGCTGCCTGCTCATATCATTTGTCTTTCAGCAGAAGCAACTGGGGTCTTTAGAAATGCAGGCTGCGTTCAGTCCGTGCTTTGTTTTCCCAGCGTGCTCTTCCTGCAGGAATGTTCAGGAGACTGCAGGTTGGGCATGCCGGAGACGCTTGGCTGGTGCAATTGTAGCACCCACTCAAAAGCTGGGTCTGTGTTTTCTTTGGAAAGGCAGAGACGGTGGGGAGCAGCCTGCTGTAATTACAGCGTGTGCTGAAGCAGAGAGACTTGTGTGTGTGTGTGTGTGCTGAGCGTCATGCACTGCAGTGTTTGTGTGCATGTCCCTAAATGCTCGCAGTTTAATGCAGTGTCGGTGACTCTGTCAGCTCAGCGGTTCTCTTCCAGACTCATGATTTCCATAATAAGAGGGAGAAATGGCACGCTCGGAGACGGAGAGATGTTTCCGTCTGCTCAGCCTGCAGGAATGTGGAAGTGCACCTTCAGCTCCCGATCAAGTGTTTGAGGGTTTGATGGTGGAAGCTGTTTTCTGCCGTGGTGGCAGTGTGATTAGTGCTGGTCTACAGGCGTCTCTCTCTGTGCTGTTTCCATGATTGTTTTCTCTGTGGCAGAGGGGGGGTGTTGGATAGCAGATGTCTGCATTGTGTGAGCATGATTAATTAGCCCAGGTCTGGCCAATTACATGAGGAACACTTCTGGTTAATAAATGAATGCTTCATCTTAATCATGAGTGAGTGAGAGTGAGCATGGGGTGGCTTCATTGGAAAGACACACAAGGGCCCTCAGCACACAGGCTATTAACACACACACACCTCAAGACACACACTCTCAGTGTGAACCTGGCACGATGCGTGTGACCTCCAAAGGTCAGAGGCGTCTGTGGTCATTTAAATGCTCTCCAGGGACTCACTGTGTCTGGAGCTCACTTACCTGTGTTTATAACCACTTTATTAAATTAACACAGTGACATCATTCGTTGTGTGCATGATGTCACTGTGTCAAAGGAATAGATCAGCCCAGAATGCCATTGACTGACTTTTTATGTTCTCCTGCTGACCAGTTATGTCATAGAGAAATAAATCCTTAAACTTATACTTAATGTCATATGGAAATAAATCAGGTTTACTCTTATTATGCCATAAAACACTACTGGAGTACATCTGGTGTTATTTTTCAGTTTTTTACATACCTGTAGTATTATTGTATTAAAATTATGATTTTGCTTTTATTTTTGCATACATTTTTATTTTCATATTTGTTCAAGTTCTTGTAAAAGTGGTATAGGCTTTTGTTCTTTTTTATTAGTTTATCTATTTAGTTATTCAGAAACACATCAACACCAGTGTAGTCTGATTCCAGAGCTGATTTGTTTAATTAATAGTTAGCTCTAGTTACCATATTGAGTCACGCTGATGAATCATTGTGCCAAAAATGAGTGGTTATTTCATGTTTTTGTTTCACATATTTAGATTACTGTGTAACATGATTTTCAGTCAATAATGACTTAATTTTTTGGCTCTGTTCCTCACAAAATCTATCGTATGACTTCAGAAGACTTCATATGAAATGCTTTGCTCTCCGAGTACTAATAATGAAGTAATGTTTGAAATGTGTTGATGCAATGTTTGATTGCATCCATTACTATGATGCTTCATGGTGTCATTCTCCTATTGCTTTAATTTATGGGACGATCATATAGAATTACAGGAATGTGATGTAATGCTAATAATGATGTCGTGTTTGAGGTATTGTATGTGCTGTTTGGTTTGCATCTTTCTGATGTTATTCTCCTTTGTGTCCCCCGTCAGGTCTCACTAAATGGTAGCGTGAGTGTGTAGTGATCCAGCAGGAGTTTAGGAACCCCTGCGGTGAGTGCCATCCACGAATCATGGTGCCACACACCCGACAGGCCTCTCCTCGCGGCAGAACCTCGTCCCTCCTGCTGCTGCTCTGCCTGGCGGCGCAAATCCACGCAGACAGTGAGTAGCACTCTTAAAAATACTAAAATGACTCTCTTCTCAGTACAAGACTTTGAGTACGTACATCTATGATCTAAAGAGTCAAGTGTGTAGGAATGGGAGTATCATGCAGTTTACAAAACAAACACAAGCTTCTTTCGTTTTACATCACACCAGTTGTCAAGGGTTGTTTTCTTTCAACTAAATTGAGGGAATTCTGGTTAGTGCTATAAGCACAGCCTGGGAAAAAAAGGAGATGAGAAAATATGGATGTCAGAGGGATTTGAGATGTTGGATGCAATCACTGCTGTGTTGTTTGTGTAATAACATTTGCAGTAGGAGCTTTCGGATTCACATCGATCTTGCTTGTCTCGAGGGACCCGCGCAGGTCTTTAAGGGCCCGTATTTCGAATATTGTCTTTCATGAAGTGTAAAATGTAGCTGCAAAGTTGTAAAGCTGAAATTGCATGATAATTAGAGTTATTATGCCCTCAAACACTATAACTGTAGCTTTGTGTGGTTAACACCATGTCGAGAAGACACTATGTCTACATCGGATTCACAAAACACTTGCTTTTGAGAAATTAGCTCCGTACCCAGTTTATTTGGACCAGTGGCTCTACTGAATCACAGCCTGCAAATATGATAAATAAAAGATGTTTATATTTTCTATCAAGCATTCAAAATACAGAGCTATGGTGATGAGGGTATCGTTTCCGACACAGACTGACCAATCACAACAGACTGTGGCATCTGACCAATCAGAGCAGAGTAGGCTCATGGAAAAGAAGGGGTTCAGAGAGACTGAATCTTATAACTGTTTTGAACGAATCGTTTGAGAATCATTCGAAAATGAGGTGGTATTAAATTCATATTTTGAGTAAACTGAGGTGTTTTTAATCTTGCATACATGTAAACCTATTGTAGGAGACTCCAAAAACAATATTAGGAACCTTAAAAATGGAATAATAGGGGGATTTTACTGAATCTGTTATGCTCCATGTCACGTTTATCTAGCTTTTCAAAGGGCAAATTAAAAAGTCCTAAAATATGAGACCTGCTAGTTTGCTTTTTTTGCGGGTGTCATTATTGAAAGATTTGGGTCCTGAAGCATAGGAGTCCCTGGAGAAAGATTTCAGCAAGTATTTTTGCAAAATCAAATAGCTGTGTTTACTCCAGCAATAGATCAGAATTGATAAGAGTGTGTTTGTGCAGCAGTATGAGAGTCACAGGCCTTATGTCATGTAGTCCCTGAACCCTGAGGCCAATAAAAACAATAAGAACACCTAAGTCTGGTCACTTATTACCGCTGCTGATCTTTATGGTGCAGTAATACCAGCAGCATTAATCATTTACTTATCGCTAGCATTACCAGACTAGGACTCACCTTATATGGAATTATAGTTGTGTACTTTGAGAAAAATATTTACATCTTGCAGTCTTCTGGAAGGTTGACCAAGTTAGATGTAGTGTGTTTGGTTTACAGCAAGGTTAAGTTAGCTATTGGCTGTGGTCTTTTATTCACTTTGTTTTGAAATAGATGGTGTAAATATCTGGGGCATGTGGGCCATAAATACTTGAGCAGCAAATCAGTATATCAGAATGATTTCTGAAGATCATGTGACACTGAAGACTGGAGGAATGATGCTAAAAATACAACTTTGCATCATAGAAATCAATTATATTTTAAAATGTTTTTACTTTTACTGTATTGATGAGCAAATAAATGCTATGCCAATTTTGAGCCTTTTGACAGTATCCAGGAAAATGTATTTAAAATCTAAATAGATATTTTAATTTACAATTATTGTGTCCAAATGAATCCAAAATATTTAATGCATGAAGTAAAATACATTAAAATATAGTTCAGATAATAAAATAATCTACAGTGGTCTTTACAGTGGAGTAATTGTTGATTTTCATATTCCCCAACATAAAAATATTTAATATAAACAGCGACCATAGTATTTTTATACAACATTTGTAAGTGATGATGCACATTGTCACACCACCATGAGTTTCCCGCTCCGTGTTTGTATCAACATGGTTTTTCACTTGATCATGTTCAGGTGTGTCTTGTTATCACCAATACTGAAGTCCGGTCCTCCTTTTGCTTCATTTCCGGTTCTGGTCTTGTGTTGCTGTGTTTGGATTCCCTGTTCTTCAGTTGGATTTGCCCTCTTCGGATTATTAAAGACTTATCTTCATCTTTATGCATGCAACTACACAGCCATGCAAGATGTGACACATGTGATATGTTCATTCGAGTTTTGAACCAATTCATCAAAACTGATCTGCAGAATCAAATCAAACTCTGTTGCCACTTTTATGACTTAATTTTAAATCAGATATGCAATTAAAATGTTTTTGTCTTAATGGTCTCATAATTTGAGTCGTGGCACAAGTTTAGGAAAACTAAAGGTTGTTTAAAATCATTGTAATGCTGGCTAATTTTATGTTGGCATTGTACAATTTATTATAACAGCTGTCAGTGTTTGTGACTCAGATGTCAGGTCTGTAGATGGGGAAGATGGCGAATGTTCCTGAATTTGCCCTCTGCTCTGCTTTGCTCTTGACGCTGGAGCCCTGTGCTCTTATGCAGGGGTGAGAAAAGCCTTTAGCAGGTTTCTCAGCTGAATGCACTGGTTTTTTCACTCTTATAATCTCTGGCTCTCACAGTCTCTCTATCCTCACTGTAGGATGTCCTTCCACCAGCAGCTGGACCAGCTTGTGTTCACATTATGTTTTTCTCAACTCCTCCATTTCTTTTTAGTCTCTTTGCAGACTCGTGTAGGAATTAGTCTTGAAGACTGTAAGCACAGAGTACAAAATCACCATGTTTTATTTATGAGAGCACATACGGTGCACCTTTAGTGTGTGATTTCAGCAGCGCCAGGACTTGTAGAGCGGCACATCCTCTAATTGATGCTGTGCTGAGTCTGTGTTGCAGAGCTGCTTCTGTGCTAATTCCAGTATGAGATTAATGCAAAGGGAAAGGAAATCACCTCTCAACAAGATATCGCTAAAGCCACATGCAGCTAAAGGAAAGAACCATCCTGCTCCTTTTCTTTCTTCTTTGCCTGGTTCCTTCATCTCTCAACCCCAAAATCGACTATTGCTTAGAAAAGTCGTACACTGGGAAAATTAGATGTGATAAAAAAAAAAAATTCACTCTGAAATTGCTAGCAAATTTCACAAATAATTACAAAGAATCAGGTACCGTATTTTCCGGACTATATCAGGTGCGACTTATTTATCGAAATTAATTTTATATGAACCGAGAGAAATGAACGAATAGAAAACATTACCATCTCCAGCCACTAGAGGGCACTCTATGCTGCTCAGTGCTCCTGTAGTCCACCACTGAAATCATAGAGCGCCCTCTTGTGGCTTTAGATGGTAATGTTTTCTAAATAAATGCGACTTACAGTCCAGTGCGACTTACATATGTTTTTTTCCTCGTCATGCCGTATTTTTGGACTGATGTGACTTATACTCAGGTGCGACTTATAGTCCGAAAAATACGGTACTAACACATTTAATAAAACATTACATTCAGAAGTAGAAAGACATTTATAAATCTGTTGTCAACCAAAGAGAAGCCTTTGAAAAGTTTCCCTGTATTTTTCAGCCAAAATAAAACTTTTTTTATATACAGTCAGTGACTAATGAGATAATTAACAAACTGTTGAACATAATGACAAATCGAACAAACTCAGGGAAAACTAGGTTATACAATATACAATATTATAGAGTATACACATTACACTGATGGAAGTGTATCCAGAAAATCCATTGACATCTGCGTCAATTAAACTAATCACCAATACTCACAAGAGAGTTAACAATGGGTTGTTGCCTGACCCCAAAAAGGGGTCAAAAAAAGGGTTGCTTGTCCCCTAAGCTCTCTTCAGACACACACAGGGCGAAATCTAAAAAGATTTAGTGAAATCTTGTTACGCAGATCTTTTTAACCCATTAAGCACTGGAGTGCCTCTAATGTGTTCATTCAGACGAAGCACTTCTTAATCGAATCTGAACTGATTTATCATGAATAATCAATGTTGTTTAAACCTGTGCAGCTGAAGCGGATGTTTGGCCGGTTCAGTTGTGAGTGTTTTGTGTCGTGACTCCCATGAGCCTCTGAGCTCAGGTCAGGTGTGAGGTGAAGGGGCTCCTAATTGCTAATCTGATGGATGCTTTTATTCAAAGCGACTTACTGTTAGCTTATTTCAAGTCGAATCCCTCTGGAGTAACCTGAGGTTAAGTGTTCTGCTCAATGGCGAGAGCTCATGAATCATCCTTTATAGAACTGGAACCAATAAAGATGCACTTCAGTGTTTGCATCGAGCCAGAAGCGTAGCGCTCTTGACAACATGGAAGAAGAAGGTGGAGAAGAAACTTTTGAGACCCTTTTCTATATTAGTTACATTAATAAAAGCTGTATCCACATACACTATATAAATATTTATATATTTATATAAATGTGTGTGTTATTAACCTCTACCTAAGAAGCATAGAAGCACCATGCGACATTGTCATTGAATAAAATATTTAAAATGGTTTTATGATGAATTCTTAAAACCTACTTTTTAAACTAGGTGATTATATATATTTTTTTTATTTTAATAATCTTGGACATTTCATTTGTGATTCCCAAGCCTTTAAGAGTGCAAAATGTACTCTAATGTAGAATAGAAAGTAATCAGATCAGCTCGACTGTGTTAAATGAGAGTTTATTGTATATTATAAGCAGGTATGAGAGTTTATTGTATATTATAAGCAGGTAAGTGGCTGTAGAATGAACAGACAGACTGATGAGAGTGTTTCTGTCTAGAGAAGGATGAGAACACCTACACAATCACAGCAGGAGTCACTTCATCAGTCAGTCTTCAGATCCATCGGCAGGAGCGCTGCACATCCTGCAGGCCAGAAATACAGCTGTGTGCCACACCGGAGAGAGCTAGTGTTCAAATTGAAGACTCGTTAGAGCTAAAGGACCCTTATATATGTGTGCGATTTACCAGGTTATTTCCAGGTGACATAGCAAATGATGGTCGTCATCTGATAAAGATACAATTTTGATTTATGAGAGTTCATAGCTTGTCATAAATTAATTGTGTTTACCTTTTTGCTGATCAGACTCATTTATGACATGTTAGCTAGTAAGGGTGTCAAAAGTACCTGTACATTCACACCAAGTCAATACTGTGTTTAAACAATACAAAAAAAAAATATATAAATTATATATAAATAATTCCAGTCCTTCTGGAGTCATCACTTGTATGACTCTCAATACAAATCAAATATAAACCAGTTATGACAAATACAATTGGTAAAAAATATATTTTAGATATTTTTTACAATTACTAAAATTATGTATATAATGAATATAAATTATTTTCTATATTATTTCTATATTTTATTTATATTTTTAATAAAGCGTAGTTTTCAAGTTGGGTGTTAATAAATTCTATATTAGTATAGATTAGTCTTCTGGTTGAATAAGTAAGGAATAATTGACGACGGGCGGTTGAATTATTAGAAAAATGATGCACACCCGAATGTCTCTTTTGCTAGTTCAAAATGTAATTTAAAGCTGGTAATGGAGGAAAGAGAGCAAGAGAGACAGAGACACAGAGAGAGAGAGAGGGCTTGTGTGAATTAGGCTAGCTCTGTGCGTCTCTAAACAGCGCTGTTATTACCTCACTAGTGAGAAATGTCATGTGTTGTCTTTAAGTTGCTACACTATAAAGGCTAACTGATAAAAGTGTCAGGGCAGCGCTGACAACACATTTTTGTGCAAACCGTGTGACCGTTATTACTGTTAACTATGTGAAGTTATAAGGAACTGTAATGCGGTCAAGAGAGCTGCCTGGAACTACATTCACCGTGCGTTTCCCAGAAAATAATTGCACACCTCAGAACGTTCATCAGCCAATCAGATTCAAGCATTCAACGGCCCTGTAGTATAATAGAATAGTATGAATACCATACTAGAGAACACTGGAGAGAAGAATACAGTATACAGTGTGTGTGTGTGTGTGTGTGCGTGCGTGCGTGTGTGCGTGAGTGTGTGTGTGTGTGTGTGTGTGTGTGTGTGTGTGTGTGTGTGTGTGTTTGTGTGTGTGTTCTCTGCCACTTTATTCAATAAGGCATGTCTCTGGAGCCCTGCTCACTCGACTATGTCTGAGCTTAAAAGCCTGCGTGTGGATTTCTCTGTCTCTCTCTCACACACACTGTGTCCTCTGTACCTGTTCATTTTCCCTGAGCGCACATCAGCCCACACACACTGACCCAGGGACATACACTCCTGAGAGACGCACGTGCATTCACATGTGAGCGAGCAGGCTTGACATTGACTGACTATATGTGTCCATTAAAAACAGATTTATGACAGCAGATGATTATATTTCTCATATCCTGTCAACAAAGAAACAACAGACCATGAAGAGTTCAGAAATGTGAGGTGATGAAAATGTTCCAACAGATCATTTGGATTTTTCCATTCTGTCCAGATCCTGTGGTGCATGAACGCACACTGATCATCCTGTGTACTTTGCCAGCACTAAATAAACCTGAAAATGAAGGTAACCAAAGAGACACTGTAAACACAGAGAATGTCTACAGGATATGAGTCTGCTGGGACACATCCACTAAAATTACCAAAACACCAGATAATTAAAAAACAAAAATTATGAGCAGAAAGATCCTGCAGCATTTGAGCAGATACAGACAGTTCTTCTAGTGAAACAAAATTCATTTTTATGTAACATACTGTAAGGAGAGCATTGTGTACTATTTACTATTGTTGTTTTTTTATATAAAAATCATATATATACACTACCGTTCAAAAGTTTGGGGTCAGTAAAGCTTTTTAAAATGTTTGTAAAGAAGTGCCTTCTGCTCACCAAGGCTTTATTTGATAAAAAAAGCAGTAAAAACATTAATATTGTCAAATATTGTTACAAATTAACATATCTGCATTCTATTTGAATAGATTTTAAAATGTAGTTTATTCCTGTGACTCCAATCTTCAGTGTCACATGATCTTCAGAAATCATTCTAATATGCAAAAGATGTGTGTGGAAATCATAATGTATATGTTATTTTTTGGAATTATTTGAGGAATATAAAGTTTAAAAGAACAGCATATATGTAACGATATAAATCTTTACTATTACTTTTTTTCATAAATGTATCTTATCCTGGCTGAATAGAAGGAAAGATCAAAAACTTCTGAATAGTAAAGATAATAAAGAATTATATTATAGGAATAAATATCGCAGTAAATGTGGTTATTTTGCCTTTTTGTTTTTACATTTTGTGTAAAAACGTCATATTATCTCATGCATGGTTCACATACCGTCAGCCACTTCATGCATTCAATATTTTCATACTGTCCACAATAAACTGCAGTTCCAGGAGTGCTATAGTAGTAAGCCATTTTAAAATAAGTGTATTTATCCAACTAAGAAAATGATTTGTTTAGTATCCTGAGCTTACCCAGGGGTCTGTTTCACAAACATCTGAGACTATTTGAAGAGCTTTTTCTCCACATTGTTATCATTTGAGCGAAAACTGACTAGTGCATGTTCTTTTCATCAGCCATTTAGAAGACTTGTGCACCTCTGTGGCTGGTGAAACCTCTGTGCCTGTGTCTTTGTGTTTGTGTGAGTGATTCCTCTCGATGTGCATGACTGATCCGGGGTTGCTGCACCATTAATGAGAGCTTTTCAGTCCAAAAAGCAGCAACTTTGTTTGAAATTTGTCATTGTTAAATGCAGTTCTCCCTCCACTCACATCTGGCTGTCTGCCTATATGCCATTAAACCCTGGTTATCTGAGCCCAAATTAGAGAAAGGTCCTGTAGGACAAGAGCAGGGTGTTGAATGACAATGGCACTGCTGCAGTGATCGACTCTCTCTCTCTCTCTGTGTGTGTGTGGGGGGGGCTTCTCTGTCTCTATTTCATCTTGACATTTTATCCCTTCTGCTTGTATACTGCTACTAGCAGTGTTTGTGGCACTCTAACCTAAATCACAGCCAATGGCCAGACACACACTTCACATTCAGTTTTTAGGAGCAAGTTTATGGTTACAGTGGCTTTAAAATGTCATATTAAAACATATTTTATGCATATTTAGTTATGTTTGTGACTTTTGTCATTTGAGCCAACTTTTATTTTTTTCTGTTCAGCATAAAAGACAATACTTTTCCATACTATGGGAATCAATCCCCATTGATTCCCATAGTATGGAAAAAATACAGTTGCTATTATCAGCTGTTTGGTTGCACATATCTCACTCATACAGGAGAGTACATTTTTTTTTTTTTAAACTGTCCCTTTAAGTCACAAGTTGCTGCCAAAATATAACTGCATTTAATGGAACTTCATGAAAATAGCAAATCCTGTTTCCCAATTGGGACATCCAATTATAATATATAGAAATAATAATATAGAAATTAAATAAATCAAGACGCACACAAGACAATCAGTCACAATCATTGGATTGTGTAGTGTGTCAAGAATGTTTTTCAGTCCTCTGTGCTTTCTAAAATGTTTAAGTCTAGTATCCCGGTAATTGTTCAGTTGATCAGTGACAACTTGATGTCTTTTTTATGATAGTGTCTTCAAGTATAGTGCTATTTTATTTTACTATACTTTTTTTTTACATCATATTGTAATAGATATTTGGTAAATGCATTAATCTATATTGATATATTGTTATATTACTAATAGCAACTTTTCTAGCATTGTAGTCTCAACAATTGCAGAGGCCAACCCCTTTTTAACTGCAATAAAAAGCACAGAAATGTAAAAATCTAGTTTCTGTTATTTCGTGCATGTTCATTCAGAAGGTTCTCTCTATCTTTGGTTGCACACAAAGATGTTTCATCCCAAATTCTGCACTTTGAAAGCATGTAAAGTGTGGTTAAAAGCTCTCACGGGAAGAGGACTCACATCTAAGAGGAAACCTGCTTCGATTTAGTCATCATTCATTTAGTCTCAGTAAAATAAAGATGGAGAAATAGAAAAGATGTTTGGGATTTGGTTGCTTTGAGATGGGGATGTACACTCTATAATATACACTGTATATAAATGTATGATGAACTTTAAATCATGAAGTAAACCCTCATGTGAATAGTTACAGAAATTACACTACCAAGACCCAATCGTTCAGTTTCTTTTAAATAACTCCTGCTCTTTTGAAAGGCAATTAAATTGTCATCAAAAAGCTCATTTTCTGATTCATACTTTTCGGAGCGATGAATGAGTTTATTAGTCGAGTCAGAGCCTCAGACGTGAGACGGTGTTCTGATTGCTTCCATATAATCACTTCCAGAGTTTCTCTGTTTCACTCACCATTTATTGAGCGATCTTCACAATGATTGCACTAGGCTGCACAAGACCACCCCCGCTATCTCACCTCAGAGAGAGAGACAGAGAGAGAGAGAGAGAGAGAGAGAGGAATTGGTCATGGTGTTGATAATGGGGCACCATTCTGCCTCTCTATTGCTATTTAGACAGAGCCATTACTGTAATGCACCACCCAATGGGGAATAAAAGAGAAGCAATTTCTCTCTTTATCTCACTCCTCTCCTCTCTTCTCCTGAATAATAAAAAGCCAGGCATTCCGGCTGGAGTCTCACTAACTCGGTATGAGAGTTTAGTGTCCTTCTCACCTTACTACCGCCGACAGACTATTCAAACCACTTGTAAATTAAGAGGTCACATTGTTTGACTCTAAAGATTGGTTTGACCAACTCAGGTCAGCTCATTGAGGGCAAATGTTAAACACAGAAACAAAGTGAATCCTTTTTTTTATGCTTTGGGTATACGAAAAAAGGTATTTTTCATTGCAAATAAGCATCATTGCAGTATGTTTTAAAACTATATTAAAATGTCAGGTTTAATTCAATTTGTTACTTCTTTAAAATGATTTGTTGAACTTACTATCTGTTTTTTAATGAAAACTGTTTCATTGCAGTCCAACAATTTAGTGAGTATATCATTCACATATGCAACAAACATTTTAATAGGTGACTTAATAATGTCTGTGATTAGCAATGGATAATAAATTGTTAGATTTCACTTGCCAGTGTTTTGAGTTAGAAGCTGAGTATAAGTTTAGACATATTTTTGATTCTATTGCCAAGGTGTGCATTGAGAATTCGTCTTATTCTAAAAAAAAATGAACCATGCACTTTATTTTAGTTCAAGCTGTGAACTCTGCATAAACATAGAAATGCAAAGGAGTTTATGAATAATAAAATTAAAACGACTTCTTGTCTGAACAAACATGTTGTCTATTTCTCCTGTGTATCAGCAGCACTGATGTTGGGCATATTAATGTCTTCTGTTCAGATAATCTTTTGCACACATGAAGCGAGAGCTCGGCTGGAGGTAAGCCGTGCATCCATAATTAATGAGAATAAATGGCTGGACTGCTGCGTCTCGATCGATGTTGAGCTGCTTGATGTTTAGGGACAGAGTGCAGGAGGCTGATTTTCTGGATGCTGTCAGTTTATTTCACCTCATGCAGATCTGCAAGGGAGTGGCTATCTGCATTATGCTGTGTGGCAGGAAATATAAAAGATTCTTGCTCTGCTGTCTGTGTATTTTGTGTTTTCTGCCAGTTATGCCTTCTTGTCAGATCTGGTAAATTTGAGTTAAAGTCATGGTTAAACAACCTCCAAAATGGAGAAATTGCAGCTCTTAAATTAGCACCTAATATTAAGGGTGTCTCACAACTGATCCTCCCTGACGTGTAGAAGCACGGCGCAGCTGATCATCTGGTTTCAGAGCTGTTGATGCTCATTAATCCTGTGATCTGTCAGCGGGCAGATTAACGGTGTCCTCGCACCAGGCCGAGGGATTTGGGTGCCTTGTTTGTGGTTGGCTGCTCATCACTGTGCACTGTGAACATGCTGGCCCATTATACATAATTAACATGCATTCTTGGGTGATTATTACATTATAGCAATTTTAGCTACTCAAAATCTTGTAAAATAAAAGATATGATGAAATAAATCTGAAACATCAGATCATCTTTGTGTGATGATAATGGCATTTTTGACTTTTTGGAAAAGATAATAAAAAGTAAGATAATATTTTGACTTAATTTTGAAAATGAATAGCGCTTTTGATGTTTAGACTGTCACTCTGTCACTCAACACTTTACAATAAGGTTTAATAGTTAACATTAGTAAACTACTTTAGTTAACATCAACTAAGCATGGCTTTGATCCTGTTGTAGTGGGTTTTGTTCACATACAAATACTCATTTTAATCACATGCCAATGTTTTATGAGTCTGTGGATTGCTTTTAAGCAATTTAAAATTGTTATGATTAAATCATGAGATTGTAATGTAGTATTTATACGGCATCAGAGTGAAGCTTTAGTTGTCATGTCTAGAAATGCTTTTTTTCCCATGCATGTACTTCTGTCTACATGAGATTTTTCTAGGCACTTGTTTCTTAAGATTAAATATGAGTTATCCAATCAAAATGTCCATGCAAATTGTCAGCCCATTATGAAGCAATGTTCTTGACAGAGACTTGAGGTAGACAGAGGGCAGAAACCTTGGCAGCAGATTGCTTTGCACTGCCTGAAGAACACGGTAAATACTGCAGGAGACCAGCATGCTAAAGCGTGCACAAAGAGCTTTGTGTGACTGAGACCTTGTGATGCCTGTCTTGTGTGACACATCCAGGGTCAGAGGTCATCTGGCCGGGTGGCCGTCTGATAAATGAGTCATGAGACGAAGTTTGACCTCAGGAGAGGTTGATGCTAATATACAGAACTGATCGTCCTGAAGTGTGAATAAGACTGTGTTTCTGTTTAAAATCGTCATGCACCATATGAGAGTGTATGTGCATGTAGGTTTGATACCCACATATTTTACACATACTGTTTACACAAAAATAGATACTATATTTTTTTTTAAACAAAACTGTCAACAGAAGTTAACTAGATCTGGCAAAATTCAATTCTCAAAGATTAAAAAATAAATAAAAAACAATCAAATATAAACATCTCACAGACCCCAAACATTTGAACAGTGGTTTATATTAAATTAATAAAAATATTTATTTTTCACTACTGGTCAGATGTTCAATGAAAAGAGTATATTATATCTAGTGCTGGGCAATGATTAATTTTTTTATCCCGATTAATCAAATTATTGTCTGTGATTAATCGTAATTAATCACATTATTATGCACAAAACTAATAATGCATTCAAAAGTAGTGTATTGTGCACAACACTTGATGGGTGGGTAGAGACTCGTGTGTGCGGGATGCAGGAGAATAATTAGGGTGCGCTCATACTAGACAATCTTAACCATGCTGAAGCGCGCTTGACTCCCAAAGCCTGGTTCGTTTGACTAGTGTAATCATTTCGTTTAGCAGTCCCTGGCTCGGTTGGAAGAGGTGGGAAAGAGCGTGGTTCAGTTATATATAGATCAGTGAGTGTGAGCGCTAACCGCCCGGAGTGCAGATCTTCTAATACATGCTCCATGATTGTGTGATTATTTCTGAGCGGAAAAAGTGATAGATCTGTAAAGCAATATATTGTGAGAGGGCAGTGTGTTACCATGTCCCATATGACTTGAAATAATAAACCACAAAGTTAACAAAACGATTCACTCCACTGTTGAGCGAGAGCACTTCTCTGCTGTCTTCACATGCTATCAGAAACTTCCTATTTCCAACTTTTCAAGTTATGATTAAGAGCTGAATGTTGATGCTTAGCCTTAATAATTTAATCGGGAGCATCCCCTCCTGTGACCCATGATTTGTCTGTATGTGTATTCAGAGCCAATAAACAAATGACTTTCATAATAATAAAAAACTGTGTTAACTCGTTATACAATAATTGTCGGCATTAATGCGTTAACGCAATAATAGCACGTTAACTTGCCCAGGCCTAGTTATATCACAATTCTGTATATTATTCCCATGTCTGTACAAAACACTAGTCAGTAGTGTTTATAATTTAAAATGCTTTAATGTGAAACAATAGAAGTAGTTTG
Source organism: Carassius auratus (assembly GCF_003368295.1). NCBI lineage: Eukaryota > Metazoa > Chordata > Actinopteri > Cypriniformes > Cyprinidae > Carassius > Carassius auratus. The sequence goes on along the minus strand of NC_039273.1, from coordinate 25,711,615 downwards.
TCCCCGTTTGCATGAATGTGTGATATAATTAATGTCTTGTGGAAAGTTGCCATAAACCTCATGTGAAGTCAGAGAATTTGTTGGCAGTCTACATTTTGACGACACACTGCACCAGGCAAGGGCCACCATAATGACATCAATTCTGCTGACATCAGTGCTGTGAAGCTAGAGAGAGACAGAGAATTAGAGAAAGGCAAAATGACAGGGTCCCCTGGACAAAAACTGGGACCGAGAAAGCTCCTGCCAAAGAAAAGATGAAGACATTGTCTCCAGCG